>NC_068939.1:99285516-99468599 GCF_016801865.2 Culex pipiens pallens
ACGTAATGATTCGAATTCCTGGACACCTCATATTGTTTCACCATACAATAAAAAAAACAACATTAAAGAAAAAACCAACTTAATCCACCTATGTGGTTGATGCCTTCCTCACTTTTTACCAACAATGGGGTTATACAGGGTTGCCAGTTCTTCAATGTTTTGGACTCGTTGTAAAATTCTTTTGATTACTAACCAACGATGGGTTGGATGATGGATCCGGACATCGCTTACATACATTTAAGAGAGATCCGGCTTCAAAAAATCACATAAATATCACTTAAGTGGTCATAACTCGAGACAGGGCTGCCAGATCTTTCATGTTGTGGACTCGTTGGAAAGGTCTTTTGATAACCTAACTAACAACGTGTCGGATGATGGATCCGGACATCGTTTACATGCATATAAATGAGATCCGGATACATGTGAAAACACATCTATCTATCTTATCTTCTATATATATAAAAAATTTCGATGGTTTTGTTCGAACGCGAATCAATTCAACACGGAACGTCGGATCGAGGTGCTATTTGTTGCGTTGGGTTCGTATAAGCCCAAGGAAGGTTCTTACGCCAAAAAGTGACAACTTTGGCCACTCTGGAACCGATTCCGGAAAGTCTGCAGATTGTATGGGAACAGTTACGTAAAATCAAATTTTGATCACAGGAGGCTGAATTAGCAAACAAGCATTAAACGTCAGGAAAATTTAAAAGGGCAGGACGAAGTTTGCCGGGATGAGCTTGTATATATATAAAAAATTTCGACGGTTTTGTTCGAACGCGAATCAGTTCAAAACGGAGCGTCGGATCGAGGTGCTTTTTGTTGCGTTGGGTTCGTATAAGCCCAAGGAAGGTTCTTACGCTAACTAATTGACACTTTGGCCACTCTGGAACCGATTCCGGAGCATCGGCAAATTGTATGGAAAAAGTTACGTAAAATCATATTTTGATCACAGGAGGCTGAATAGGCAAAAAATCAAAAAACGTCAACAACCGAAAAATAGGCAGAACGAAGTTTGTCGGGTAAGGCTTGTTTTTAAACATAACTTTTGAACTAGTTATCGAAACTTCAAACAATTCAATAGAAATGTATGGGACCCTAAACCAAGTCGAATGCAACACACACATACACACACACACAGAAATTTGTACAGTTTTCGATTCTGAGTCGATATGTATACATTAGGGTGCCCAGAAAAAATGACCCCCTGCTCCACAAGTGGAAAACTGTTTATTGGGTTATTTTAAGCATCTGTGCAAATTTTTAGTGAAATTGGTTGAGATTAACCCATTGATACTCGAGCCTAAAGTTGGTGAAAAAAATTTTTTTCATACAAAAATGACTTTTTTAACTCGCTAATTACTTTTCAGGATCAAGTTTTACAGCTTTGGTTTGTTCTACAAAGTTGTAGGGCATTAAATTTCCAATGAGAATCTCACTCTTTGGAATATTTGGATGGAAGTAGTGCACCGTGCAGACCAAACCGTTGGAAAATTGGATTTCCCATACATTTTTTTATTTTTCCCATACAAACTTCACCTTAAAGTATCAATGGGTAAATGTTGACCGATTTTGCTCATATTTGGCCCAGTGTCCTAAAATAGGTCAAGGAACAATATTCAGCTTGTGGAGCGAAGTGTTGAGAAAAAGTCTCATATTCTGGGCACCCTAGTATACATGAAGGTGGGTCTTTGAGGCTGGAAGCATCTGTGAAAAAGTAGGTGTACCAAATAAGTCCTAATACACAATTTTAGAATGTTTTTTGTTTGTTTATTTAGTTTGGATTGAATAGCTAAAAACTCTGTTTATTTCTAATAATTTCCTTGTGTAGATAAGGAATACAAATCGGGATATCAAAAAAAAAAATCTTAAAAATTTATTTGGTCTTGATTAAGAAGCCAATTTTAAGATGTTCAATTCATTTTAGATTATCTGTAGAATATATTAAAAATATTTCAGGATTTTCGTTGACCTTTATTGGACCCCCTTAATTTTGTTCGAAATCATGTATTTCCAGGTTTTTCAGTAAAATTCGTTAAATTTGCATTATTTCGACTTACTGAAGTGGAATTATCAGTTAAAAAATGATTCGATATTTATTTTAACCATATGAAGGAAGTTATGGTTTGTTGTGAAAATGAGAGTGGCATATGCGGATTTCATATGTGGAACTCAAAACACTTGATTTGGTGGACAATTAAATGTCAGTCAACATTGTTCTAAATGATGCTGAACATGGCAAATAAAAGATTTGTAGACAAATATCTGCTTGAAGTTGTGATTTTATTGAATTTTTCATCAAAATACTTCCGATACCTCATTCGATTCGGCATCAAAATTTGACTCAATCCTTCTTTGTACTGGAAGGAAAAATTAATAAGCTCATTTTTTCTCCGAAACACAAGGGTTTAAATGCCAATGGGAAATCCCTTTAACAAAGCCACTGCGGGACGATGTTCTCGAATCAATGACCTTCCAAATTATTTGCACGCGACCCTCATAACAGTGATGATTTCTCGTTTCCATCCTTGGCCATTCATCCCATTGAGGGAAATTCCGACACTGAAGTGAGGACGTGCCTGTAACCGGAGAAAAAGAATGTTGACTCTGCAAGAAAAAAACTCGAGCTTTCGGCAACAAAAGAAGAAGAAGAAGAAGCGGAAAAAGGGCAAGATAACTTCTTCCTGTATCGTGGAAGAAGGACTCTCCAATATTTATTCCTCCTTCGTGGTTCCCTAGAGACTCGTGACGATGACAAACGGGTACGCTGAAAGTGAGATTTCCTTAAGAGCAAACTCTTTAAACTGTCAGGTCCATTTGGCTGTGGTTTCGCCGGGGCTGATATGCTGGCGCAGATACATTTTTATGGTAGGTCCGAAAGTGCTTGAGGGAGAGGGAACAAAAGGACAAGTCTTTTTTTTCGGGGAAAACATGTTTGATATACCATGGTGTAGAAAATGGCATTATTATAAAACTGAAATGGACCATCGTTGTTTTGTCTATCTAACTGAGTTAGGAATATTCAAAAAACTTACATTTTCATTTGCTAACTTCAAAATCATATCAAATTATTCGCTCTACGGAAGGCGTGATCAGACAAATCTCGTCTCGAAAAATGCCACCGGGACCTTCTAGGATCAAACCCAGGCCGACTGGGTGAGAGGCAACCACGCTTGCCCCTACATCACAGGTCACGACTAGCTAACTTTATCGACTAAATTATTTTATAATTATTTTTTCAAGCAATAAAGCATTAACATCTTTTAAATTAAATAAGTTTGAGTTATATTTTTTCAATGCCTAACTATCGACGTGCCTTCCGAGCATATTTGTTATGATGAGGTCATTTCCTTGTAGTATTTTCAATACGTCATATTTGAGAATGAAGGTTTCAATTTAGTCAAAAAAACAATTTATTGCTAACCCGAACATCTCACCAACTCGTCGACGTTCTCTTCGAGCGACGATGTTCTTCCAACATTTACGTGAAATTGCAACACAAAAAAAATGACTTTAACGTCATTCAAAACACCGTGGGGACCGTCCAAAGTCACTGTGATCCAGCGGTCAAATTTTTCAAACGACATTTCCGAAGTGTGTGTGTGTGACCAACGGTCGAGTAAAACATTTTTTCTTCTCAACTGCCCAAACATGCTTATCCCAACCGTGCAACTCACTGGAAAAGCAGGAACAAGGATAATGAGATTCAGCCGAGTGGAAAATGAGAAGACAGATCACTTTTTTGTGTGTGTGCTATGGCCGCACTTGAAACTCTGGCGTGACCGCCGGTAGAAATCCGACAAGCACTTTTTTTCCTCACTTTTCCTTTTGGCCCAGTTTTTTCATCCGTCAGAGCAGAATAAGAAAAAAAAACATGGCGGCAACGTGACGATGGCTTATCTTTGTAAGTAGGCAGGCAGCACCGGACTTGGTCAAAGATGGTCGTTGGGTAAAATCAAATTTAATTAAAGCGAAACACGCTTTTTATGTTGAATCAAATTATTCAAAAGGTCGACACTGGCGATTTGGAGACGGTGCTCGTCGCTGACGCGCCGGGTCAACATTCTAAATTAGATAATTAACAGGAAAATGAACCGGGCTGATTAAGGGGAAGAGTGAGTGAGAGCGAGAGGGTAAAGAAAACATCAAAATAGGTGAGGACACTTAAAGGTAGGTACCGGAAAGGATGTTGTTATCCCAGTGTCAGATTAATGGACAGATTTTAGCTTAAAGAGGAGAGATATTATCAACTTTAAGTAGAGCAAATGCTTGTTTTAGAAGTTTTAAGTATTTTGTAACGTTTATTATTTTTTACCAGGCGTTTCTCGTTTTTTTAAAAAAACGCTTGACAACTGATGGCTTATCCACAATCACTTAACTAAGAATAGTAAAGTTGCTTATAAATGACAAGTTGTTTAGAAAAAGTACGTAACTTACGACTGTTAATTACAATCAACTAAGTACGTTGCTGTGCAATTGTTTGTTAACATTTAGATACCTAGGATATGAAAACAAGCAAGCTTAGTACAAGAGAGCACAGAGGCATCGATTTGATATAGAGCGTCCCGTAAAAAATATGTCCCGTTTCCCTTTCCCGTCAGGCAGCAATCTTGTTGTGTTATCTCGTTAGAGCCAATGCATTTGTATTGCAATGTTTTTAAAATGCATTGGAAAAAAATATTAAAGCGAAGAAACTCGATTTAATGTAATTTAATATCTTTTACTGTTGTTTTTGAACTAGAGAAAATAAACCCATTTTAATCACTCAAAGCCGTCTCATAACTTTTGCGGTTTTCCGCTATTAAATCAACATTTTCAGGTGTATCAACAATGGAGAGTTGCTTGCTAACTTTTATTTGAGCTATTTATTACTTTGGAACAGTCAAAAACACTTTATGAAAGCTGTAATTCATGATCAAAGTGCTGATAGGCCAATAATAGGAATAAGGCGTCATCCATAAAGTACGTCACGCTCTATGGTGGGAGGGGGGGGTTTTCGCAAGTGACAAAGTGTGACAAGGGGGAGAGGGGGGGTACGTGAGACTGTGACGTCACGCTAGACTATTTCTTGAATATTGAAAATTCAGTCTTAAATTATAGCTTAAACAAGTTTAATATTTGATAAACTTTACTCATAAATCAAACACGATTGAAGGCTCTAAGAAACTGAGTTTTTGATTGTAGATTTAATATGCCTAACATCAGATTTAAAAAAAAATTGGGGATTTTTGTTACAACAACAAAAAAATTTCCGATCAAACTCCGAATTTTAAAATAGGTAATACTTTTTAAAAAATCATGCTAAAACTGCACATAAAACAACTGGTGAGGCGGGGGAGGAGTCCAGTAAAATGTGACGTACTTTTCGAGGGGTGTCAGAGCCAGCGGGACAAAGTGTGACATAGGGGGGAGAGGGGGGTTAATTTTGGCCGACTTTAGCGTGACATACTTTATGGATGACGCCTAATCAGATCTTTCGAAATTTAGACAATATCAACGTCTTAAGCACTGGCGGTACCAGGGAAGGGTGTTGAGGGGAGGGGGTGGGGGCTGGTGGGGCCCGTGCCCCCCCTTCGACAGAAATTTGTTCTAGATTTGTCCGAGGGGTCATTCACAAACACTGTAATCAAACAATTCCCATGCGTGTGCCCCCCCTTTTGTCAGAGCCTGGTCACGCTACTGGTCTTAAGCATTCAAAACTGAGAATAGCTCTAGCATATTTGTTGGGCATCAGAAATTAGGATTATACAACAACAATTAGTTCAAATTGTACAATATGCAGTGGACTCTCTCGTTGTCGATATTGAAGGGACCGTAGAGAGCGAGAGGTATCAAATTATAGAACGAAAAAACAAATCAACTTATTTGAAGGGACTGCAAAATTTATTGACAGCTGGAGCAATATTGATATCGAGAAGATCGACAGCCAGAGAGTTAACTGTATTGCTTTTTTACAAGCTGTCAAGACATTTATCGATCCTCATACTGTCCTATACATATTTGATGCAAAATATAATTCAGAACCACCATCAAAACAACCAAAACGATCCTTGTAATTCTCGGGATTATCTAGAATATTTGTCGAAAAATTCCCGTATCCCGGGAAATTCGAAATCGCACGAAATTGGACTCTCTACTTTGATATAGAAAGGTCAACAACTTATCGTAGAATTTGAAGTATTCCAAATCATTCCATTGTAGAAGATCAGAATCCTATCCATGAATTCAAATTGTCCAATGGATTGTTATATTGTCAAGCTTTTTAAGATGAAAGTTCATTCAAGATGCAATAGATAAAAATAATGAAGGCTTAAGAATTGAATCGGAAAAATGTTAAATAAAGTATTCATGACTGTTATCAGCTGGGTCAGTCAATAAAAGAGGTTATTTAAGCAAAGAACTTCTATTCTTTTAAGCTCATTGGAAGATTTTTGTTTGGGCTTCCTTAACTTTTAGGGTTTAAGGTCGACTGAGAATGATACCTTCAGAGCCTTACCCTTAACCAGAGCCTTGTTGTACCCGATTCCCCATTAAAGTTTATTTGATGTGCTTTTGACTTTTTTTGAACAACGGCACCACAAGTCAACTTTAAAAGCATCCAATAAGCAATGCTAATAATTACCATAATAGTGAAACAAAAAAAAAAACAAGCTCAATTTATTATTAATTGCCATTCGTGCACTTTGTACGAAGAGCAAACCAAAAATTAAATATATGCATTCGAAGCTCTCCAGTTAAAACATTGTGCAAAAAATGCAATCACAACCACATACGCGTACACTCGGCACGCAAAAACCAACACAACCTCTACCACCAAGTAAACATGTACTTGAACCCAATTGAAGTCCTCGCCAATGTTTAATCAGTAAATTTCGCGTGAAAAAGAGCTTTTTTTGTAAAACCACCTCACGAAAATATAATTTAGCATCTCGAGCAAACGTCGAGCTCGAATATAAAGTTGTGTACAAAAAAGGAATGTTATGTATTTTTTAGGCAAGAAATTTCTTAAACTATCATAAAAAGCAAATAAAAAATGTTCAGTCAAACACAAAAAAAATAGTATTATTTTTTTCTAATTAGAATCACCCTAGTGTTTGCGCTCTGATATGATGGTGTTGGTTCGTGGCTCCAATTCAGAATTGTTGAATATTCATTTTCCTTTTAAAATAACACCACAGCACTGCTGCTCTGGGGCGAATACAAGCAAAACAGACAAACACGAACCACCCCTCACCTTGCCCGTTTACCAGTATTTCCCTAGAGGAGTGAGTTTGAATGAATTAAGAGCCCTTGCAGTTGTGGTGGCGACATGCTGTATAAAAGGGGAAATTACCTATTTTAATCCAATTCAAATGTTAATCGATTTATTAATTTCAAAATAGTGCCTTTGCGGTTTTGAAATCATTTTAACCTGAAATGATGGAATTTTTTACAAAGTACTGTTAAAAATGTCACCGATGAAAATTGTTG
The DNA here is from genome assembly GCF_016801865.2 of Culex pipiens pallens. NCBI lineage: Eukaryota > Metazoa > Arthropoda > Insecta > Diptera > Culicidae > Culex > Culex pipiens. The sequence continues at coordinate 99,292,984 of NC_068939.1, forward strand.
CTTTGCCTTTTAATAACATAAACACACAATAAAAATCTGCCTTTCAAAAAGCGAACAAACATTCACTGAACCGGAGAGTAACCGCCTGTTGCACATTTTCGGTTGCCATTCCAGACTGTTCCGGAAGTGGCTAAAACGAGCTAAAGCTGTGGGGACATCAACCAGGACAAAAAGAACTAGAGAAAAAGGGGTGATGGCATAGGGGTTGATGATAATTTTATACATTTTCCTGTCTCATCATGAGCACCGAAAGTTCCCGTGTGCCCATTTTGATGCTGCTTTTTGTGCACTTCTCCTTAACATTGCCCGCTCGGAGAGTGAAATATGTTGCGCTTTCCCAGAATGACGATTAATCATTTCAACTTTCGCAGTGGGGCTCCCCAGACGATGACGCGATGGCTGGTGCAATTCATGTTGACTTTTTGTTGAGAGAGAACAGTGTCCTCTTGCAAAAGGGGATTTCGAGGAGTAGAATACATCTCCGGAAAAATGATTCATTGGCATAGTCAGAGAGTGAACGGTTGTACTCTGGGGAAAAGCTGAGATGAGAATAAGCATTGCAACTGCCAGTGCGAGCTAAGTACCTATTGGTGAAAGCATAAAAATCAAGTTGTAATAATGCAGCCCAGCAGAACATACCTATTTCAGACTAGCTTCAAAAACGCAATTTTGAGCAAATTTTGCAGTTTTGGTGTTTTTTCTTTTCTGATTGAATGGTGAGCATGCCAATCCGTGCAACTTTGTCGAAGACATGAAAATTTGATCTGGCAATTAACACCACAAGGCGAAGAGTGAGCAAACCTTCAAAAATCAGGTTATTAAGAGTTTAGTTTAAAACAAAAGTGCTAACAACTACAGTATGTAAAAAAGTATTTACACCCCTTGGGCACTATGCACATATTGTGGTGAAACATCTAAACCGTTAAATGTTGCCAGAAACCTAGAACTACGTTTTGTTCAGAAACTCATGCCGAACATTTTGCTACAAAAAGCTCATAAAAAGATGATTTCTATAAAAATTTCTCTAACAATTTTTTTTCTATAACAAATACTATTACAAAAATATAAGAAAGGTGCAAAAAAAGTTTGTACACCTTTCGAAAAATGTACATAAATCAAGTTATTTGTTGACAAATCACCATAAATCCAGTTTCCGAACTCCAAATAGGCATCCCTGACTGATTAAAAAAATAAATTGGATGGAATATAAAGTTTACGAACTACTTAGTATAAAAGTTTATATAACTATGGAATTCTATATAAAACTTATCTAAACTTAATTTTGCAAACTTTTAATTCAACTAAATGTCAATATATTACCATAGAATTGCTAAATAAACATTTTGGAGTGGTTATAACACCGTTTTGGGGATCTTTGTATCGATAAAATAGATTTTTCTTCGGAATTTCGTACTAACCCGGAATTACGTCGTCGGAAAATCCGCCGGCATCCGAACCGGTCCACGATTCACAGGTGAACCAATTAAACATTGGAAAGGGCATAAAATTTCCGATCTTTTGATACCCATACATGTAGGTTTTCTATAAAACCCACGGTTTTAAATACCTACGTAAAAACGTTGTTATGGATTCGTTTGAGCAACCTGCCAAAAATGTATGGACCTTCGTAATTTTTGTTCTCGTGGATCAAACTTACGTTTTGCTTAGGTATTTTAAACTGTGGGTTTTATAAAACACCTTGATGTTTGGGTATCAAAAGATCGGAAATTTAATGCTCTTTCCGATGAAATGTCAATCGTAGTTCAGATGCCGGCGGATTTTCCGACGACGTAATTCTGAGTTGGTACGAAAATCTTTTCTATCGAAACAAAGACCTCCAAAACGGTGTTATACCTGTGGTTATACCCACTCCAAAATGTTTATTTTGAAATTATATGGTAATATATTGACATTTAGTTGAATTAAAAATTTGCAAAATTAAGTTTAGATAAGTTTTTTATAGAATTTCCAGAGTTTTATAAACTTTTATACTAAGCAGTTAGTAAACATTATATTCAATCCAAATTAGTTTTTTAATCAGTCAAGGACGCAATTTGGAGTTCGGAAACTGGATTTATGGTGATTTGTCAACAAATAACTTTATTTTTGTAAATTTTTCGAAAGGTTTACACCTTTTTTTGCATTTTTTATTTATTTTTGTAATAGTATTTGTTTTAGAACTTTTTAAAGAAATCATCTTTTCATGAGCTTTTTTTAGCAAAATTTTTGGCCTGAGTTTCTGAACGAAAAGCATCACGAGGTTTCTGTCAACATTAAATTGTTTAGATGTTTCATCACAATATGTGCATAGTGTCCAAGGGGTGTAAATACTTTTTTTACATACTGATCTGAGCTCTGAAACAGTTTTGTTTTCTAAAACAATATTTTATTTAACTTCATGGTTAAACGTTCCATCCATTTTGATGTGAAAAAGATGCAATTATAAACAAAAATTTCTTGAAAAAGCGCAAACAAGGAGATCCAGTAATTAAGTCATTGCGAAATTATTTAGGGCATTTTTGTAAACTTATTTTTTATGAAAATTTAGCAAATTGTCGAATTGTTCATGTGATTGAGAGTATGTACAAAAATCAGTCAACTGATCAAAACAATGAATGTGATAGCTGGAAAAAGGATTTTTAGTTGTGGCCATTTTATAACTCGTGCATGCATTTTTGAGTCCGGAACGAAATCTAACAAATAGGGTTTGTTATCTTTTAGAGTGAATTTTTAGATTGAAACTCGTCTAGAGAGGCGGGGTTGGGTTTTAGAGGGTTAATTTTTTTTATAATGTTGATTAATGTTCAAGTTAAAATCCTGGTCAAAGTGATTTTTTACGGATTTTGCAATTTCTCAGGTTCTTCTCAGTGAAACTTAATTCTTTTTAATGGGTTGTGTAGAACACATCTTAAGCAAATTTTGCTGAAAAATCTCATTTCTTGAAAAAATCCTGTCATTTTGGTAGCTGTCTAAAGTTGAGTTACAGTTTTGGCAAAACTAACTTTTTTGAAATTGCTCGAAAAGTACCTAACAATTTCCACTCCAAACATTGTAGTATGTATTCAGTTTTCAAAAACATTTCACATACATTTTAAAACAAAGTTGCACCACTTGCTCAACTTTACTTCTACAAAAAAAACTTGGTTCGTTTCGGCTATAGCTGACGGCATTCATCTGATGGAATTAACATTACTGAGCAAGCCAGCACGTGCACTGGCTTTTTTATATTTTATTACGTTGTCATTGTTCCACCATGTCCGCTAAAAGTAAAGGATTCATTTTTATGTCCCTAGTTGGTCCGCCCGGAGCCGGGACCGTGGTGTAGGGGTAAGCGTGATTGCCTCTCACCCAGTCGGCCTGGGTTCGATCCCAGACGGTCCCGGTGGCATTTTTCGAGACGAGATTTGTCTGATCACGCCTTCCGTCGGACGGGAAGTAAATGTTGGCCCCGGACTAACCTAAAAATAAAGGTTAGGTCGTTAGCTCAGTCCAGGTGTAGGAGTCGTCTCCCTGGGTCCTGCCTCGGTGGAGTCGCTGGTTGGCAGTTGGACTAATAATCCAAAGGTCGTCAGTTCGAATCCCGGGGTGGATGGAAGCTAAGTGTAAAAAGAGGTTTGCAATTGCCTCAACAATCAAGCCTTCGAACACCTAGTTTCGAGTAGAAATCTCGCAATCGAGAACGCCAAGGCAATGCTGTAGAGCGAATAATTTGATTTGATTTTTGGTCCGCCCCATTCATTTAGTAGCAGCGCTCTTTTCATGTTTTACCAGCTTTTACTATTTCTGGGGGATTTACATACCGTTCGTGTAACAAACGGGAGCGAATGACCCATAGGGTTAAAGTTCCCCTAATAAAATCAACAACAACAATAATGTGTAACAAAGTTGAATAAAGCTTCAGAATTTTCGTTCAGAGCTTGTTTCCGTAATACTAAGTAAATCATTTTTATAAACATTCCAACTCGACGGGGACCAACCTTAAAGACAGCCAATCATCTGGCGCACAAAACTTTGTCTGTTGCGCTCTCGGCAGAGTGCGAAGCAAGAACATCTTTAAAATTATGTTAATTGAACAGCAACTTTCTTCGTCACTTTTTTATTTCTCAGAACATCTTTTTCACACATCAAACTTTTTGTTTCTGCAGAATTTCGTTGATGAAGATAAAGTCAAAACAAGGTGAATTAAATTAATAAAGTCGTATCCTTCTCCGTCAGCGTTGCTGTTGACGCTTCTGCTGCTATCGTCATCATGTGCAGCATCCTCTTCTGGATGTGGCAATTTGGCCTGAATGAGTTATAAAAACAGGCCGGCTTCGTTGACGATGTGCCTTCCAATTTGTGACCATGGCAAATGTTGTTTCGTTATAAAAAAACGGACCAGTTCAAATGGTATGGTCAAGTGTATAGGATAGAATAATATACTCTACCCTCCGAGTTTGCCATTTGATAACCCACGGCTAGACCATACAAAATGTTGTTTTTTATCATCCAAGCCCAGCCTTCGACCTTCCTCGTTCCGGACTTTCATCCGTATATTCAACATTTTCCATTCTATCTACCAAAAAGGGATATATTTTCAAACATTTATTTGTTTGGTCCTTTTTCCTGCTACAAACCTATTCACTTGCGAGTGAGATAGAAACTTCTTGCGATGTTTTAATTTTAATTTGAGTTCACTTCTGACGTCACGATTCTCTTGCAATGTTTTAATTATAATTTTTAATATTTCACAATTTGAAAAGCTGTACAGTAAAATTTATATTTTCTTCAACCTGTGTGTTTGTTTGAGTGTGTAAGAGTACTTAATATATAAATTAAATTTAGGCTGGTGCAAATTTTATTTAAAGTTTTTCTCTCCCCCCTACTTCAAAATCGGTCCTTAAAAAAAATTCAATGGAAATTTATGTGCATTCAGCTGAAATCAATTTTAAATGCATTCCTCTGCGTTTAGAATCATTTTTAGCATATTTGGGTTGATTCAAAAATCCTTTGAAAAATTCAAAGAAAATTTGCGAGGTTCATTATCGCAAAAAGTTTTTTTTCCGCTAAAATTTTTGTTTTGTTCAAACCTTACATTTTTCGAAAACGAATGAATGCAAAACAACTGAACTAATGCAAAATGCATTTTAAAACACTTATTTCATGCAAATGTTGAAACTATGGCTTGTAATTTCAATATTTATATTTTCTTATTTTTTGTCCCCCCCCCTCGAACCCGGCTAGAGCCAAGGGCCAACACCTTTGAAAAATATTTGCATCGGCCTTATTGAACAATACCTTGCAGCGATAGTGATTATTTGTTACCATAGATCTAGGGTTTTTTCTCAAAATTTATTTTCCCTAAAAGAGCACGCAGCTAGCAAAATCTAAACTTAGAAACATGTACCCTCCCTGTAAAGGCTTATGAATTGATCTCAGTTGAAAGGTTCTCCAAATCTCTGAATTGCAAATGTAACATCCTGGAGCAGAACTGTTAAATTCTAATAAACACCAATTGAATTGAATTGAATTGATTATTTGTTACACCTCTCCGATACAAAAAAGTTCAATATGTTGACAAATTATGTTAGCTCTACCCGAGCAGGGGTAAATAACACGGGAATACCAAATTTTGGTATTACTTGGGCAAATAACAGCGACCAAAATGTGCCCTTGGTTGCCCAGTAATAGATGGTAAAATACCATGAAATCATACCAAAGTCTTGTATGTGGAAGGGCACAACAATACCAAACAATGTTATTCCAAGGGTAAAATAATACCACAAAATAAAACCAATTAATACCAAGTAGAGGTCTGCTGGATTTTTGAACATTGCTTGAATACCAAAACATGGTATAGCCAAGGTTTTATTTTTTAGGTATTCCCGCGCCCTTGGAAAATCAGATTTTGATATTCCTGTGGTCTACCACATACATGATTTTGGTATGGTTTCATGGTATTTTACCTAAATTTGGTATTTTCATACCATTTTTAGTGCAACAGTTGCAGTTAGTGAAAAAACGGAAATGATCCATATGCAACAGCCAAGTCTACTCACCTGATGATTCCATGTTGTTCTTAGTGATATTCTTCACCACATCGAATGCATTGTCATTTTAACATTTTTGGATTTCAAGTCATTTTAGCGCAAAATTAATTATCTCGTCAAAATTTATAAAAAATTTCTCATAGTTTCAGAGGAATTTGATTAAACCTTTCAATACCAAAATAATACCAAAATGTGCCATCCTGACTTAGAAAATTTTCCACAATTTCAAGTTATTTCTTTAGGGTGTATATAAAAAATGTTTAAAATCAAGTTTGAAAATTCCGGTTTTCAATGAAAGCATTCGCTTTGAGACATCATTTTAGCGCAAAATTAGTTATTTTGTCAAAATTGGTCCAAATTTTCCCACAGTTTCAGAGGAATTTGATAAAATATTGTAATACCAAAAGAATACCACAATGTGTTACTCGACCATTGACAAATTCTGCATTTTTGCAATATCAAAACAACACCTTAAATTGGTATGATACCATATTTTGCTCTTGCATAATCCTTAAGACAAATTTTAAAGGGTCCAGGAATACCAAAATTTGGTATTGATACCAGAGAAAGGTATTATTACGCATTTCCCTTGTTTTTTACCCATGCTCGGGAACGGTTAGGACTTTGACCTTATTACATATTAGATGTTTGGTTTACAGGAATAATTAAATTTTCTGTAAATTATAACACCATTCACTTGATACAAAGCTAAACTGTCCATACCCAACGCCTTCATTCTGCACTGAAACCAACACAACAGCCGAATAGCTCTGTTGAACGTTTTTGTGACATCTCCATTATTGAAGGGGCCAAGTTTGTCGAACATCTTATAGATACAGCGCAGAGAATCGCTTCAGGCAAGTCGAACTGGTGTCACAAGATGTTAAGTGATTTCGAGTTTCTTATTTATTGACTTAGAGTGGAGGAAATTATTAATCATTTGGATGTCAAGCAAGCCATTTTAGTGAAACGATTTTGATGCCTCTTTTATCCGGGAATGAATCATTGACTTAGTTGTTTTCATTATTTATTGAACACAAGGATCGTATTGTGCCTGATATGACGTTCCTTTTTAAAATCTCATCCGTTAGAAGATAACCAAATTTCAATTCCATTCGAATTAGCATTCCCTCCCCCTTGGTTCAGACGAGCAAACCGAAAATGCAGCGAGCAAACCAACATCAGAGGAGTGAATGCAATTTTGTTTCCATTATATTGACGTTAATACGATTTTGGGTAAATTTCCCTCACAATGATCCTTCAGATATTTATTCAGTTTTAGGGACTTTTTGCAGAGTGAGTCCAAAAATTTTGACAAAAAAAAATGTTCATTCAAATCATGAAAACGTACAAATGCATTGAATTATCCTTCGCCGTAAGAAGAAATCGTACGGATTGTGCAGCAAATAAAAACTTTCCCACCAGGAAGAGGCCACAAAACGAAAAAAAAAAAAACCAAGAAAACTCGTGTTGGCTGAAGAGATTCGTTTCGAAACGAGATTCAATTTAAATCCTATTGGAAAAAGCCACACAAAGGGAATTAACACTAGTTGCATCAAGAGGAAAAATTGAGTTAAAAATGTGCAAACCCTCATCGTTATATTGGGCGATGCATAAATTCAAATCCAACACACAGCAGTCAGAAACTGAAATTCTAACTCGGTTGAATTAAGAGCTTTTGGAACAAATCATCAGGGTCTAGAGAGCATTTTTTTTTAATTCTAGATATTTATATTTGAAAATGACTAATGCATGATGAGACCGAGCCACGTAGCCCAGTGGTAACGCTTCCGCCTCGTAAGTGGTAGATCGGGGTTCAAATCCCGGCCCGGACCAATACAACTGGTGATCTTTTCCCTTCTGGATTCGATTGCTTAGTAAAGGGAAGGTAGTGTATCGTCACAAACTGGACCTTATCACGACACCTTAGGAAGGCGACCTATGGAATGTTAACATTAACCTTAACCTTAACATGTTAACATTAAGTTGATTAATAAACTGTCACTGAATCCGCTTTGTAAATGCCGGCCCGATACTCTTCACGGGTGTTCCCCTCAGGAACAGGGAAAGATTTACTTACTAATGCATGATAAATGGAGCTACCCTAAAGAAATTACCCATTTTTGAACCAAACTATCAAAATATTTAGTTTGGTCATACTTTGCGTTTTATGATCTTTTGACATAGAAATTTTAATGGTCAGTAATCAAGTTACATTACGTTCTTTTTAAGAACATTACATAATTTTGGAGTTCTTTTCAACTGTGTGTTACATCATAATCCATTTTGGAGCAATAACACCGATCAACAAAATTTCTGCGCAGGCTCAACTCAAGAAAAAGCATGAAGTTTGGGGCTCCCCAGACGGGTTTGTACCACGCAGTAGGGGGTGCCACAATGGTCAATTCAACATTTTTAGACAATTTGATTGCTGTCCGGTCCGATACAGTCCGGTAAAAATATCTTATAAGGACGTAAATTTCCACACTGTGCCCAAGGCTACGCCCATACAGTCCCGTGGGAATTTGGGAAGGGAGGGATATTGTTGTTGTTTACTAGTGACAAAAGTGTGGGAAACCCACGCGACTACACCGAGAGTTGTGACTTATTTGATCAAAATCGATCATAATGATTATTGAATAGATAAATAATTTGAAACAGTAGTCTAGTCTCCCCTAACTTTAACGCCGTGCTAATCATTAATTTAATTAAACACAATATATTTCCAGAGGTACATTGGAGGTGTGAGACACGGCATATTCGAATCAAGTTCTACACACTGACTGGTCTTTGCTTGAACATTGCGCTGCTGTCGCCACCATGGTGGTGGGAGCGAATGTTCTACATCAGTGGGGATTTTTTATTGCGATTCAGTTAATTAAATTTAATTTGATTGTCACGTTTTAGAGAGAGAGAGAACAAAAGCGTTGAGCTCAATCGCTAGGTCCTTCTATGGGATACGGATAAATGGTCGTTGAAATTTATGTCTTTGTTGTAGCTTCGTATATATCAATTTAGAATAGTGATTTCAAAAAACTGGCACACAATAATGCATTGATTTAAACAATCTAGTGACTTAAACTTCATTTGATGTTTTGCAAAAACCAAGGGGTTTCCAGCATCGTGTCAGACTGGTCACTAATCCGGAATTACTTGGAATTTGAGCAAGTAATTCTGTAATTCCGGATTTACTGAGTAATTCCTAATAATCCCAGTAATCCTGGTAATTCCATGATTCTTGTTTGTGAAAACATACTTCAGAAAATAATAAAATATTGAAAAATAACTGTTAAAAAGATAATTTCGATAAACCTTTTATGATTATATTTATTGCCTATTAATTTTCATGTAAGAATCCAAAGTTATAGCTAGTACGGAATCATTCGGATTTTGAGTAAGTAATTCAGTAATTCCAGAATTACTCCGCAATTCTGCAGTAATTCCTGTAATTCTGGAATTACCTAGTAATTCCGTAGTAATTCGAGTTATTCCATAGTTACTCAGTAATTCGTGTATTTCCCATCAATTCAAGTTAATCGGCAGAATGCATTTTGCTTTTCCTTGATGCCTTTTATGGCTGTAAGAAGTACAGAGCAGATTCGGAATGTCCGCAAATTTGGATGCTCTCTAATTCAAATGTATTCGGATGAAAAACAACTCAAACGTCAAAATCAGTTGTCAAACTGATGTTGATATTTACCCCATTATTCGACGATTTCCAAGTAGGGCGTCCAAGTTTCCCGGAAAACGGAAAAAATATATTATTTATTCCCGGGAAATATTTGTTATGTTTTTCAAGCTTTAAATTTATAGAATTAGCTCAATTCTAATAATATCAATCTAAACAAGGATAGCAGTTTTAAGATAGCTTAAAATTTTTTTTGCTGTTCTCTGTTGTGCTTTGAATTTTATATGCACCACATTTCAAATTCAAATTAAATAAGCATTTTGTAAATATTTTTTTTTATTATTTCTATATGACATGGCTAAAACAGCTTAAAAATTGGTTACGGATGTATAAAAAACAAAAAATACAACAAATAAAATGGTACCAATTTATGTAAATTTTTTGAAAAGTTTAAACATGTTAATTGTAATACTAATGTTTTTTCCAGGCCAATTTTAGATTTTTGTTTAATTCCGGGAATTCCCCGTACAACATATAAAAATCCCGGGAATTTTGTGCACTTTTGCCAAACACGTGGTTTTGTGCGTTTGACAACTGTCGAAGTTGACTTTATAGCTGTCGGCCACCATTGCTAGTACCAACCACTAGTGTCTTCTTTTTTTTATCTACAAGGACTTCGCCGCCCTGGGCTCCTAAGTGTATGAAAGTATGGCACGGAGCGACGGCGCCGAATACCCATATTTACACAAAGAATTTTAGAGCGCCCGCCGCGGGATTCGAACCGGCGACCTTTGGATTGTGAGTCCAGTGCGCGGTCCGATTGATCCACACGGGTGGGACAACGAACTGACAACTGTCATTCGATCCAATTCCAAAGACTTTTCTCAATATGCTGGAAGCTAGGCAGTAATTCCAAGTTATTTTTATAAATTTGAGCAATTATAAGTGATTTCTGGAAATCCCAAGTAATTCTGGGAAATCAAAGTAATTCATGACATATTGCCAGTAATCCTGGTAATTCCATTTAGACTGGTCAGTAATCCTTGATGCTGGAAACCCCTTGGCAAAAACGCTGTAAAAAGTAAAAAAAAAATGGATTCACAATCTGAGTTAACCTTTTTACAGTCGATTGATATGCATTGATCAAGCAATGATCATGATCAGGGGCGCCGACTCTGGGGGGGCACGGTACTTTTTGCCCCCCCTAAAATTTGGCTGGGGGGGCACCCCATACATTGTGCCCCCCCCAGAAATTATATCAAATTTAAAAAAATCACAGAAATAATTGAAAATAATATCTAAAACTTAAATGGAACATTGTTTGTACACACGGATAGAATTCTTGTAAGCGAATCCGTAAAATAGTTCAAAAACATTTGTTGTTTCCGAAATCGCTGAAATTTTTTGAACAAAATCGTTTACAATTTTCTGGATTTAGATGCATTTTTATTCTATGTCGACAACATTTTATCTATACCACTGTGCTCTCTAGGGCAAATCAGTAAGCTTAGTACAAGAGCACAGAGTCATCGGTAAATGATTTGAGAGATGTCGTCAACATAGATTTAACGGATTTGCTCATAAGATTTCTATCTGTGCATGTTGTTTCAAAAACAAAACCAATGTACTTTTTCCATAGCACTTCATCTACAATCAAACTTACGCAAACTCTTGAGAAAACAATCATCATGTTTTCAAACGCAACATTCAGCGATTTGCCATTGTAGATCAGGATTTAGCGAATATAAACTGAAACACTTTTCAAAATGGTCATTTGTTGACTGCTTTACATTTACAAAAATGCTGATAAATTCGATAATTTGAACGATTTGAAAAGATTTCAAATACATTTGTTAACCGCTAACCGTTCTATACCAATCTTAGCCGAAAAATACAATTGTTTCAAAAAAAGTAATTTTTTGAAAACTAGCGCATCGCTTTACTGAGAAACAGACAAATTAAAACCAAATCTGAGACAATTTCACATTATAATCTTAAAAAACACAAGTGTATCGCCTTCTGCCATTTATGTTCGATTTAAAAAAAAATAAAAAGGCTGTAGAAAATTTTAACTGCACCCTCAAAAAATATGCCGAAAAAAAAACAGGAAATCAGCATTATTGAGTATTGGGATTCCATTTTAAAACGTCAAATTCTTAAATTCTTAAATTCTTAAATTCTTAAATTCTTAAATTCTTATATTCTTAAATTCTTAAATTCTTAAATTCTTAAATTCTTAAATTCTTATATTCTTAAATTCTTAAATTCTTAAATTCTTAAATTCTTAAATTCTTAAATTCTTAAATTCTTAAATTCTTAAATTCTTAAATTCTTAAATTCTTAAATTCTTAAATTCTTAAATTCTTAAATTCTTAAATTCTTAAATTCTTAAATTCTTAAATTCTTAAATTCTTAAATTCTTAAATTCTTAAATTCTTAAATTCTTAAATTCTTAAATTCTTAAATTCTTAAATTCTTAAATTCTTAAATTCTTAAATTCTTAAATTCTTAAATTCTTAAATTCTTAAATTCTTAAATTCTTAAATTCTTAAATTCTTAAATTCTTAAATTCTTAAATTCTTAAATTCTTAAATTCTTAAATTCTTAAATTCTTAAATTCTTAAATTCTTAAATTCTTAAATTCTTAAATTCTTAAATTCTTAAATTCTTAAATTCTTAAATTCTTAAATTCTTAAATTCTTAAATTCTTAAATTCTTAAATTCTTAAATTCTTAAATTCTTAAATTCTTAAATTCTTAAATTCTTAAATTCTTAAATTCTTAAATTCTTAAATTCTTAAATTCTTAAATTCTTAAATTCTTAAATTCTTAAATTCTTAAATTCTTAAATTCTTAAATTCTTAAATTCTTAAATTCTTAAATTCTTAAATTCTTAAATTCTTAAATTCTTAAATTCTTAAATTCTTAAATTCTTAAATTCTTAAATTCTTAAATTCTTAAATTCTTAAATTCTTAAATTCTTAAATTCTTAAATTCTTAAATTCTTAAATTCTTAAATTCTTAAATTCTTAAATTCTTAAATTCTTAAATTCTTAAATTCTTAAATTCTTAAATTCTTAAATTCTTAAATTCTTAAATTCTTAAATTCTTAAATTCTTAAATTCTTAAATTCTTAAATTCTTAAATTCTTAAATTCTTAAATTCTTAAATTCTTAAATTCTTAAATTCTTAAATTCTTAAATTCTTAAATTCTTAAATTCTTAAAAAATTGATTGATCTATCAAATTTGAAATTTTCGATTTTTTAAAACATTGAATTTTATTGTTATTTCTTAATTTCTGGTTTTTTGATTATTTTTTTTTCTTAACATTCTTAACAAAAAATTACTACCCAAGAAGTAGTATTTTTTAACTTTTAATTTTTTTTATTTTTTTTTAAGAATTTTTTTAAACTTTAAATTTTTTTTATTTTGGAATATTGAATTTTGTTTATTTTTTTTCACAATTGCTGATTTGAACAATTGATGTTTTTTTAAATGTGTTTTTGTATTTTAAAATTTCTGGAGTTCTAAATTTTTGCTTTTTTTTAAGAATATTTGTATTGTTGAATTTCTAAATATCTGATTATTTTTATTATTGACTGTTACTTCTGGAAAATAAGTGAGAATATGCCAATGAGAAGGAATTCGCCTTCTAAATTCCTCCCAATTAACATTCTCAATCACGTTTTAATAAATTATCTTTTTCTAAAAAATAAAAGAAATAATAATATAAAAGAAACTTTAACATCTAATCGCCACTCTTACCTATCGATTTCGGAAAACAACCGTGCCCCCCAACGTTTTGGACTAGTTGGCGCCCCTGATCATGATCATATAAAACAAGCCTAACCCGACAAGCTTCGTTCTGCCTTTTTTCGTTTGTTGACGTTTTAGCTTTTTGCTTATTCAGCCTCCTGTGATCAAAATTTGATTTTACGAAACTTTTTTCATACAATTTGCCGATGCTCCGGAATCGGTTCCAGAGTGGCCTTAGTGTCAATAGTTAGCGTATAAACCTTCCTTGGGCTTATACAAACCCAACGCAACAAAGAGCACCTAGATCCGACGCTCCGTATTGAACAAACCCGTCGAAATTTTTTATATATATAGAATAGAAGATGTAAACTAATGTTTAGGTATGATCTACTTCATTATATTACCAAGCAAATAAAACAAGCAACTCCTGCTCAGAATTGCTGCCATTTCTCACCTCTAAAAACCACATGAAATATCCCAAAATCACTCAGAAGCCCGGCTGGGAATGTGTGGGAAAAAATGGTGTGTGTGTTCGTGTAAGTGTGGGTGTGTTTATTTGCAACAGTTTTCATGGGTAAAAAGTAGAAGAAGAAGAAGGAAATACTAACAGAAACACTGGCTTAGGAACACTAACGTGGGTTGGGATCTTCCCTCCATGCACAAGATTCTTGGTGAACCACAGCAGCTTGGTTTCGGCTCTTCTTCATTTTCTTTTCCGAAGTTGGGTCAAGGGTGGAACCAACCCCAAACGGGGGGTAAAACCTCAAGCTGTGATGGCAAAAGTTTGTAGCACTTTGAGTAGTAGTGTAACTCCTGCTGTGTATGCATGCACACAGCTTCCAAGTCATTCGATGTCAGTCACGTTCCATTCGGAGCAACAGGGCAAAAAACGAGGACATTGCCATTGATTAATCTACTTATTATGGTTCACACGTAGTTTGGCTGAGCCCTTTTTGGTCAGGGCCAGGAATATCAGATCTGTATGATTAAATTTGGAATGGATGTAACTACGGAAATAGAACGCTACATGAATGTTGAATGGCTTAACACGTTTGTCGTCGGTTGTCTAACGGCTGCTTCTTTTGGAAATAACACCACATTGCTGTTATTCAAAATGTATTCTTTGGAAATCTGTAGGATGAACCAATAAGATACATGTTTTTGTAGAGCTTCCATTTGTAGCAAAGCAAACTGGTTTACACTTTTCTGCTTCCAACAAAAATCGTAGGTTGACAAAGCTATGCGATTGGGATTCAATCTAGAATTCAATGACGTAGGTTTTCGAGAAAGAGGAACCACGAAAGTTTATCCCACGCATTTAATTTAAAACATGTATCACCTTCGAAATCCTACATTAAACTGTGTTTTTGCCGAAAATCTTCCCACATGATCAATACGAAGTATTCTTAGAGGATGGTTATCATCACGACTGATTGCTTAAATACTTATACGAAATTAATGAGGTTTTATAATTACCACTTTTCGAGGGTTTGTTTATATCCAGCCATGGCATTTTTTTAAGATTTAAGAGGCAGTATTTGTAGATTCTGCTCGGTTTGTTCCAGATGTCGTATCGAGGTGCTCCGATTTGGATGAAACTTTCAGCGTTTGTTTGTCTATAAAAGTAAATCTTTCCCAGTTCCTGAGGGGAACACCCGTGAAGAGTATCGGGGCCGGCATTTACAAAGCGGATTCAGTGGCAGTTTTTTGCTCAACTAATGTCAACATGTTAAGGTTAATGTTAACATTCCATAGGTCGCCTTCCTAAGGTGTCGTGATAAGGTCCAGTTTGTGACGATACACTACCTTCCCTTTACTAAGCAATCGAATCCAGAAGGGAAAAGATCACCAGTTGTGTTGGTCCGAGCCGGGATTTGAACCCCGATCTACCGCTTACGAGGCGGAAGCGTTACCACTAGGCTACGTGGCTCGGTCATATTTGTTTGTCTATACATGAAATGAACTCATGCCAAATATGAGCCCTCTACGGCAAAGGGAAGTGGGGCAGTTTTTCTCATAGATTTACGATTTTTCTATTACAAACTTCTTGGGCTACAGGGAAAAAGTTAACGTTGTAAAAAGTTTGTTATAGAAAAATCGTAAATCTATGAGAAAAATTGCGATTGAGGTTTTAAAATAGTAGTTTATGCAACAAGTTGCAAAAAGAGGATTTTTTCAGCACGAGTCGTACATTTATCCAACGAGGCCAACTCGGTGAACATCGTTGAATAAATGTACGACTCGTGCTGAAAAAATCCTCTTTTTGCAACTAAATACGACGAGTGCTGAAAAAATCAAGTTTTGCAACGAGTTCCATACAATTTTTTTTGCAATTTCGAAAAACACTCATTGAGTGAAATTTTAAGTCGAATTTTCATGTATTTTGTCAATAAATCGTTTAAATCAAAAAAATGTTGAAAGTGTTACTTTTCGAAACAAGTGCTGAAAAGTTCAACTTTTCAGCACCCATTTCAGTGCTGAAAAGTAGAACTTTTCAGCATTTATTTTGAAAAGTGTTGCTATTCGATTCTGTTATTTTTGGTACAGAAAAGTAGGCTATTTCGTCGTTCAAGAATGACAGGAAAAGTAAGTAGTTTCACGACGGAATTGCAAAAAAATCATTTTTTAACAGTAATTAGCAAAAGCTATGAGAAAAGTCAAACCAATCTTAGATATATATAGCACATTTTAAAGTGCTTCAAAACACCTTTCAAATGCATCTAAGAGAGTTGGAATTGATCAAGTTTTATGATTTTTGGACCTCAAACTTCAATGCCCGTTTTACCCCACTTTCCTTTGTCGTAGAGGGCTCGTATTTGGCATGAGTTCATCTCATGTGACAAACAAACGCTGAAAGTTTCATCCATATCGGAGCACATCGATATGACATGTTACATACTGGTGAAAAACTCGCTCTTAATTTTTCTGATGCTTTTCAAATCTAGTTGTGGCTCCTTGAATGTTCATCAGCAGAAACAAATTTTGACTACCATACTTCTTAGAAGACAATAAGAGGCAGTTATCTTAATAGCCCCCACTGCCCACCGCTGGCTGGCGAATGCGAGAAGAATCTGGTGAAAATTCTCCTTTGTAAGCATCATCCTTCACCACATCAAAAGGGCGGTAACTAGCAACGTGTTTTACATTTTTACCGCAAAAATTTTGTGCCATCGTTTGCCTTATAAGCAGAAGGACGGACGGTTTGTGGTCTTGGGAAGCTGGGAATGATGAAAATTTCAATTGTCTCTTCCGCTGAATTTAACGAAATATCCGCTAATGATTTGCCTTGAAATTGTTCGTTAGTGTGTTTTAATTTTCATTGTAAAAGTGCTGGAAAGATATACAGATGCTCATCAAAGCCAGAATCTATACAAATTGTGCATATTTTGGGCTGTACAAATTTATTAAACAGAAAAACTTATTTTATGATGACATTATACTAATCAAAATTCGTTTCTTTCTTTACAGGCTTCTTAAGAACTTTATCTATTTTCTTATGTAAGTATGACTATTTAAATTTAAAATTGAAAAAAAAACTTTTTTTCTGCATGGAGTAATACATGACGAAATGAGTAATTTTTTAAGCTTGTTATTGAGTGATTCCAGTTCAAATCGGGAATTTTTCTGGTACTTTTGTACCCGACCCTCTCTGATTTCAATTACACTTTTTAGACGTGTTATCCTAACCCTTTAAAAGCCATTTTTGTGTATAGGAGCCAATTGTACTCAAAAATGACATTTGAGAAGGGCGTAAGTTATTTTAATATTTTTGTATTTTGTAATTTAAAAATTACTGTATCTCGAAGCCGTTGCATCGTATCAAAAAGTGGTCAAAGTCAAACTTGTAGGAAATTTGATGGGCTTTCTGACAAAAATACACTGAAAGAAAAATACACGCCAATTTAATAAGAATTTTCATTTTTAAGTTTTAAAGATAAATTTTAAGGTGATGTCACGATTTTTTTTCGTTCAGTTTTTTTGTGAAAATAGCCTAAAATGTGACAAAAAGACTCACGAAAATGCAGGATGGTATGTCTCTCCTGAAAAAAGTACAAAAATCATTTACTAAAACTGTTTTTTTAAGTGATCTAAACGTCAAAATTTTCAAAAACCGATAGTGAGAATCGATTCTCCAGACAATTTTACATAAAAGTCTTAATATTGACCATTATCCTATGTCCAATCCTTGTAAAGATACAGCGGCTATAAAAATAAAAATGTTGAAAAAAATAGGTTTTTTGGTGTTTTTTGGCGATTTCTATTCGACAGACTTGATTTTTCAGTCTTGTAAATATTTTTACTGGAAAGCTCGTCCAATTTCCCATAAAATTGCATTCGACAGCTTTTCAATTGGATGTATGGGCTTACAGATATAAGCTTTATTACATTGCTCATAATTGAAAATAGAATATTTTTTTTTCAGTGTGGTAAAAACCTGAATAGTATATCAGCTTATGTAAATATTAAAACGAGTCAAATTGAAAAACTGTCTAAGGAAAACTTATGGGAAATTGGACGAGCTTTCCGATAAAAATATTTACGAGACTGAAAAATCAAGTGTGTCATATAGAAATCGCCAAAACCCACCAAAAACCCTATTTTTTCAACATTTTTATGTTTAAGCTGTATCGTCACAAGTATTGGACATAGGACAATGGTCAATATTAAGACTTTTATGTTAAATTGTCTGGGGAATCGATTCTCACTATCGGCTTTTGAAAATTTTGACGGTTAGACCACTTTTCAAAAAAAAAAAAACAGTTTTAGTAAATGATTTTTGTATTTTTTTTTGGAGAGACATACCACACGCCGTGGCGGAAGGTAATTATCAAGCTTCCCATGCGCCAGTGCCAACGCACACCGCGGGTTTGGTTTTCTCGCTTCGGTACGTGCCTGAACCCATTTGTGTATTGGTATCTTGGTACATCGTACCAGCGCACCACGACACTCTCGGCTCGCCTCATCGGTTTTGTGTCTGGCACTCACTCATGGCATGAACCCAGCGTGCCGTGGTACGCGCCGTGGTATTGAACCCGTTTTGTATCGCCAGCGCGTACCACGGCACGTACCTCGGCTCGTAACGAGTGAAGCACCTTGGCTCATATACCGGGTTCATGCCATGGGTGAGTGCCAGACACAAAACCGACGCGGCGAACCGAGAGTGTCGTGGTGCGCTGGTACGATGAACCAAAATACCCTCGGTTCGTGTGAGTCGGGTACGGGTGTAAACCGAACAAAGCAGGCGCAAAGCAAACCCGAGGTGCAAGTGAACCGCGTGTACCGCACGGTGCAGGGAAGCTTGGTAATTATTATTGAAATTGAATGTCCCTAAAATGTTTTTTCGTGGAAAGGTTGCTTAGGGGGTCCCTTTTCGATATCTGTGACCTAGAAAATATTTCACCTAGGGATTTTCGATTTTTTGTCATTTTCAGTTGTTTAACTGTATAAATGGAGGCGCACGGTACTTTTGGTTACTTTGCGGTTGCACAGCACCTCCCAAATGCTTTTAATTGCAATGGATACTGATCAAAGGGGTCGTACCGCAATAGATCAACTCAATGGTCGCAGTGGTTCTAAACCCAACAAAAAAAAAAAAAGGGGTCGTCCATGAAATATTTCACAATATTTAAGGCCCCACCCACCCTTACAACCCCCCCCCCCCCACCTAATCCCCCTAATTTATTTAACAAAGATAATAACATTATTTTTAGTATGCGGCGTCCATAAAGTATGGCACACTAAAATCAGCAAAAAATAACCCCCTCCTCCCTATGCCACACATTGTCACGCAACCCCCGCCCCCCTTGAAAAGTCCGGCACGTTTTGTAATTTGTTTTTTTTTTGACATTTTTACTTTTTTTAGTTCTGAGTTCAATCAATGCCTTGTATCATGTTTGATTAATGAGTTAAGCTTATCAAACATCAAATAACTTTTTTGTAAATATTTTAAGCCTGAATTTTATTTTTTTTTCTATTTCCAGTACCCTTGGTATCCTTACACAGTTAGTTGCATATACCTAGCTCGACTAATTTCAGCACAACCGATTAGCAGAAAAAAAAAACAAAATTTACGGTTGATTTGGCTGACGAGTGTTAGGTAGTGCGATTCTCGGCATACTGCAAAATAAGTTCATTGTGTTTTTACTGGATAAGGTACAACAAGTGCATTATTTATATAAAACATTTGAAATATCAGGCCTAAATAAATAAAATTGTTCGCTCTACAGCATTGCCTTGACGTTGTCGATTGCGAGATTCCTACTCGAAACTAGGTGTCCGAAGGCTTAATTGTTGAGGCAATTGCAAACCTCTTTTTACACCTTAG
This sequence comes from Culex pipiens pallens, assembly GCF_016801865.2. NCBI lineage: Eukaryota > Metazoa > Arthropoda > Insecta > Diptera > Culicidae > Culex > Culex pipiens. The sequence goes on from NC_068939.1 coordinate 99,312,722, forward strand.
CTTCCATCCACCCCGGGATTCGAACTGACGACCTTTAGATTGTGAGTCCAACTGCCTACAAGCGACTCCACCGAGACAGGACCCAGGGAGACGACTCCTACACCTGGACTGAGCTAACGACATAACCTTTAGGTTATACCGGGACCAACATTTACTTCCCCGTCCGACGGAAGGCGTGATCAGACAAATCTCGTCTCGAAATATGCCACCGGGACCATCTGGGATCGAACCCAGGCCGACTGGGTGAGAGGCAACCACGCTTAGCCCTACACCACGGTTGTAAAATATTTACATAAAGTAATTCGATGTTTAATAAACGTAACTCATAAATCAAACATGATAAAAGGCATTAAGAAACAGAGTTGTTAATGATAGATATTATATACTTAAATCATTACTTACTTACTTGAATCATCAATCGTGATTTCAACAATAACAAAAATTAAAAACATATCCTATAAAAATGATAAGCTGTTAAATTGAACTCAGAATTATAAAATAAATAAAAATGTACAAAAAAACAAGATTAGGGTACAAAACGTGTCGTACTATTCAAGGGGGGGGGGGCGTAGTCAGCGTGACAATGTGTGGCATTGGGGGGAGGGGGTTATTTTTTGCTGATTTTAGTGTGCCATACATGATGGGGGGTTGTAAGAGTGGGTGGGGCCTTAAATATTGTGAAATATTTCATGGACGACTCCTTTGATCAGTATCCATTGCAATTAAAAGGATTAGGGAGGTGCTGTGCAACCGCAAAGTAACCAAAAGTACCGTGCGCCTCCATTTATACAGTTAAAAAACTGAAAATGACAAAAAATCGAAAATCCCTAGTTGAAATATTTTCTAGGTCACAGATATCGAAAAGTGACCCCCTTAGCTACCTTTCCACGAAAAAACATTTTAGGTACATTCAATTTCAATAATAATTGCCTTCCGCCATGGCGTGTACCATCCTGCATTTTTCGTGAGTCTTTTTGTCACATTTTAGGCTATTTTCTCAAAAATTTTGAACGAAAAAAAATCGTAACATCACCTTCAAATTTATCTTTAAAACTAAAAAATTTAAAATTCTCATAAAATTGGCGTGTGTTTTTGTTTCAGTGTATTTTTTTCAGAAAGCCCATCAAATTTTCTACAAGTTTGTCTTTGACCACTTTTTGATACGATGCAACGGCTTCGAGATACAGTAATTTTTAAATTACAATATACAAAAATATTTAAATAACTTACGCCCTTCTCAAATGTTATTTTTGAATCTAGTACATTTCCCCGAAACCCATATTACCGAAGGGACATTTCCCCGAATGCCACTTCCCCGAAAAGACACTTCCCCTAATAGTCATTTCCCCGAATTCCATTTACCCGAATTTCCCATTTCCCCTAATCGTCCACATCCCCGAATGCCATTTTCCCGAATGGGCCACAATCCCGAATGCCACTTACCCGATTAGTCATATCCCTGAATAGTCATTTCCCTGAACGCCATTTCCCCGAACGCGGTCAAGCCGAAATGCCCGGTGCCCCGGAGCGCGCGCGCTCCTGGGCACCGGGCATTTCGGCTTGTCCGCGTTCGGGGAAATAGCATTTTACAGTCGACTCTCTGCTTGTCAATATCCAAGGGACCGTCGAGGAAGAGAATCATCAGATTACAGAACGATGCAAAATGAAGACTCGATTGAAAATATTTTTTCTTGATACCCAGCTATGGGAGAGAATCATGGCAACGTCCATCAAACAAAAACAAACTAATGTCAAACACCCTTTAAAGCTTCGTTTCGCCAAGAAAAATGTCTATGCAAGCCATGAAAACTGAAATTATTGACAACCGGAAGAGATTTTTAAAGCAAACAGGGACTGAAGAATTCATCGATAGATGGAGAATTATTGATATCGAGAAGATGGACAGCCAGAGAGTCGACTGTATAAGAAAAAAAATGATGGCAATTTTTATCACATCAAACTACATATAATATTTCTTGAAAGGTTCGTATTGGCCTTGAATGATCAACTTTCTTTTTGGCTTCACTCAGAACAGACGTAGCATTTTAGGGGGGAAGGGGTGTTGGAAGGTTTGGTACTATTCATTCAAATACAATGAATATTGTTACAGACTTTATTTTCTCAAAACAAATACCTTTTTTTATAGACATGATAATAATAATGCAATAGAAGTTTTGTTATTTTTTTATGATTCAAAAACATACCGTGCGATTTTCGTAGTACCCCGTATCAGTAGAACCCCGTTCACACTGATCATTTTATTCGCATTGCTGGTTTGGGATTTGGCGAAAAGTATAATCAACAAAAATTTGTACCAGCCTTATGTACCTATTTGTTCGATTTTTGCGTTCTTGAACAAAATTTGAAAAATAAAATTCCTTGCAAATTTCTCAAAATCAACATCTAATCATGCCGTTGAATACAAATGTTAATTGAACAACAAAAAATCTAGTAATTGGGTCCTAAAATTAGGCTTAAATTTGTGATATTATTGTTCACAAGAAAAATAAGCTTTACTAAGTACAATGACCCTTTGAACGACCGCAAAGGATTTAAAATGGATTTTTAATTCAATTTCTAAAAATTCACTTCACGGCCCTTCTTGGCAGAAAAGCTCCTACTTGACAGCTCGATCCAGGGGGGCCATAGTTGATCCATCGAAAAAAATGTTGTCTTGTCAATAACTTTTTTTTTGCATAAAAATGAAAAAAAAGTTATCAGAAATGGTTTTTAATCGTGTTTCTTACCGTTGTTCATAAAAATTGACAAAGGGCTTTACTACCCAATTTACAACATTTAATCAACAGCGAGATCAACAGCATACCCGAAAAAGCTGTTTGTTCGGTAAAATTGAGAAAGAAAATAACTGTTAGTCATGGAAAAAGGCTTTAGCGAAAATGATGATTAGGGGATATGCTAATTCGGGTAATTTTAAATTTAAATAAACGGCAATTGGCGTAAGTGTCATTTCAGGGAAATGGCATTCGGGGAAATGGCCGATTAGGGGAAATGGCATTCGGGGAAATGGCCGATTAGGGGAAATGATATTCGGGAAAATGGCATTCGGGGATGTGGCTGATTAGGGGAAGTGGTATTCGGGGATGTGACCAATTAGGGGAAATGATTTTCGGGGAAATGGCATTCGGGGAAATGTCATTCGGGGAAATGAGCTAGACCCGTTATTTTTGAGTACAATTGGCTCCATATACACAAAAATGGCTTGTATAAGCCTAGGATAACACTTCTAAAAAGTGTCATTGAAATCGGGGAGGTTCGGGTACATGGGAATCGAACCCATGAGCATCCGCTTACAAAGCGGACAGCGTAACCATTCGGATAAGCCTGCTGCCATTATTTATATCTAACGTAAAAAAGTATTAGAAAAGTTGTGTTTAAGGCTTTGTTTATGTAAAAAAATATTTGATTTTGATTGTATTTTTTGTTGCCTCAAAAACTAAGAATACCATGTTTGGTGACATAAGAGAAAACTATATATTGTAGAAAATGGATGGATAAGTAAAACTTTTCCTAATAAATGTCTACAGGATATTTCAACTTTATATCGTGATATCTCAAGAAATATTCAATTTACCCTGAGGTTTTGATTGAATTTTATGTAAAAAAGATAGGGGTGGCCGGGTGGCATTTTCTCAAAAGAAAAAAAACAATTTTTGATTTTTTTGTATCTTCTAGACAGCAACTTATAACTTTTGAGCCATATGAATTTTTCACTACACTTTTAAATGTAAAATATTGGACCTCTGTTCTGGTTGATAAGATACAATGGATAAAAAAAAAAACAAACAGGAAATTATTATTAGTTGTCAAAGTCTAAGAGACCCTCATTTTAATTTTTTTTCTTCTTAAAATTATTTTCATTTTTTTCTTCTTAAAATTATTTTTATTAGGTCATTTTCGGTGCTGAGACCTGTGCCCCCATTTTCTATTGTCAACATCTCAGCAACTTATGGTCAAATTTTCAAAACTAAAAATTGAAACATTTTAGAAATTTTTTGATGTTATTGGAAATATATATATATATATATATATATATATATATATATATATATATATATATATATATATATATATATATATATATATATATATATATATATATATATATATATATATATATATATATATATATATATTTATATATATATATATATATATATATATATATATATATATATATATATATATATATATATATTGATGTTATGGTACCAAATTTTTTGTATTTAAAAGACGCAACTTTTGGTACCCAGACATGTATAGGTCATCGCTGAAATTTTAAAGTTATCGCAGTTTTAGTGAAAAAAGTTGATTTTTTGCCGATTTCGTCATTTTCCGGTTTTTGCGCGCGGCGCGTCGAAAAACACGGATTTTATTTTCAAAAAATCATATCTCGGAATCCTGTTAATGAACTCCTCCCATTTTTTAGTATGTTATGTAAAAATGTCCGGGGAATCCGATAAAAATATTTCCAGACATAGGCTCTTTGGTCCAGACACCGTCAAAACGGCATTTTAAAGTTTCATTCGACCTTTTCATATGTTAGGCTACATTTTTGAAACTTCTTACTATTTTTCTTTGAAAGGCCAACTTATCACCTTTCATTTGCGTATAAGACAATTGAAATCGGTTAAAATTGCGAGGAGTTATGATTTTTCGAAAAAAGTGGTTTTTGCGAAAATCGACGAAAATGGCCATTTTTCAGACCACCCTAATACGCCGTAGGTCACCCTAATGGCCAAACAAAAAAATACGGGTCTAATTATTTCGGCCAGGGAACCCTCAGAAAAATTTTGAGCCCGATCCGAGCACTTTTGTTTTTTTCCATGCTGTTTTCGTGGGGAATTGCTGTATATATATATATATATATATATATATATATATATATATATATATATATATATATATATATATATATATATATATATATATATATATATATATACAGCAATTCCCCACGAAAACAGCATGGAAAAAAAACAAAAGTGCTCGGATCGGGCTCAAAATTTTTCTGGAGGTTCCCTGGCCGAAATAATTAGACCCGTATTTTTTTGTTTGGCCATAAGGGTGGCCTACGCCGTGTTAGGGTGGTCTGAAAAATGGCCATTTTCGTCGATTTTCGCAAAAACCACTTTTTTCGAAAAATCATAACTCCTCGCCATTTTAACCGATTTCAATTGTCTTATACGCAAATGAAAGGTAATAAGTTGGCCTTTAGAAGAAAAATAGTAAGAAGCTTCAAAAATCTAGCCTAACATATGAAAAGGGCGTATGAAACTTTAAAATGCCGTTTTGACGGTGTCTGGACCAAAGAGCCTATGTCTGGAAATATTTTTATCGGACTCCCCGGACATTTTTACATAACATACTAAAAAATGGGAGGAGTTCATTAACAGGATTCCGAGATATGATTTTTTGAAAATAAAATCCGTGTTTTTCGACGCGCCGCGCGCAATAACCGGAAAATGGCGAAATCGGCCAAAAATCAACTTTTTTCACTAAAACTGCGATAACTTAAAAATTTCAGCGATGACCTATACATTTCGGGGTACCAAAATTTTCGTAATTAAATGACGCAACTTTTGGTACCCAGACATGTATAGGTCATCGCTGAAATTTTGAAGCTATCGCAGTTTTAGTGAAAAATGTTGATTTTTTGCCAATTTCGTCATTCTCCGGTTTTTGCGCTCGGCGCGTCAAAAAACACGGATTTTATTTTCAAAAAATCATATCTCGGAATCCTGTTAATGAACTCCTCCCATTTTTTAGTATGTTATGTAAAAATGTCCGGGGAATCCGATCAAAATATTTCCAGACATAGGCTCTTTGGTCCAGACACCGTCAAAACGGCATTTTAAAGTTTCATACGCCCTTTTCATATGTTAGGCTAAATTTTTGAAACTTCTTGCTATTTTTCTTTGAAAGGCCAACTTATCACCTTTCATTTGCGTATAAGATAATTGAAATCGGTTGAAATGGCGAGGAGTTATGATTTTTCGAAAAAAGTGGTTTTTGCGAAAATCGACGAAAATGGCCATTTTTCAGACCACCCTAACACGGCGTAGGTCACCCTAATGGCCAAACAAAAAAATACGGGTCTAATTATTTCGGCCAGGGAACCCCCAGAAAAATTTTGAGCCCGATCCGAGGGCTTTTGTTTTTTTCCATGCTGTTTTCGTGGGGAATTGCTGTATATATATATATATATATATATATATATATATATATATATATATATATATATATATATATATATATATATATATATATATATATTATATATATATATATATATATATATATATATATATATATATATATATATATATATATATATATAAGCAATTTGGAATCAAGACTAACATTTCCAAAGGGCGTAATATTGAATATTTGGCCCTTTGAAATCCATAGAACAAAGAGCAAATTTTGTATGATTTGAACCAACTACTAATAACTAATTATTGAAATTTTTCGTGAGAGAACCACGTAATTATGAAAAGTTAGGATAGTCCAATCATTTGATTTTTGGACGATTTGCAAAAGAATCTTAAACTTAGCAGATCGCAAATTGATGGAAATATGGCCTCATCATATAATACATTGAATATTCTTTTCTCGGAAATCTTCCATCTTACTTGGTAACTCAAAGTTATGATACCCATTACCTTGGCCTTCTTCAGCCTTTTTTACGGATTCCCGTCGAAACTTTCCCCTTTTCGCGTTCGCATCCTCCTCAGTGCAGATGAAGAGCAAAACTTTGCAGCTTACCGCGCTCTTGTAAAAGTAAAACAAGCAATGGAGGTACACTCGCGTCTGGTTTTGCCAGCTTGGCAGAGAAGATTCCCGGTAGTGCCACCAGGCCCGTCATTAATCCCACCCAGGGGCAGTGCGGTGAGCCCGTCGAAGCCCGACCAAGTTGCTACGCGATGATGGTAATGGAAGCTTTTGCTAGTTCAACGACTCGTAAACGAAGAAACGGGCGCCTCATCTCCGGACTGCCTCCCCGATCCTGGGTGGCCAAAGTAGTTTGGAAAAGTGCTGCGGAGGACTTCACCACCACCACCATCCTAGACCAAGGGGAAAAGTTTTCTCTTTCCTATCTCGAGAGGATCTTCTTTTGGAAAAAAGAGGGTAAACATAACGGGGGCAGCAAGTTCTTCTGGAGATTTTGGCACCGAGGCTACAAGGCAAAATTGTATCTTGTGATTTTATTTTCCTGTTATTATCTTTCACAATATTTTACAACAAAGGCGCACAAGATTCTCGACCAAACTTTTCCTTCTGCAATCTTCGCTAATGAACTTTCGCACCCCGGACTTTGCAACTATTTTGCTACTTTTTTTGTACGACGTAAGTGCTTTGGACTCACACAAAAGTCACTATCATCGGCAGGAATCTTGGGACTTCATATTGACTCAATTTTAAAAGATGTTTTGTTAGCACATGGTTTCGCTTTTGCACAGTAAAAAAAATCATGGTAAAATTTCATCTAAAACGGAGTCACAGCGGCGAGATGGCCGTGCGAGTTGGGGCGCGGACTTAGTAAGCTAGGTATAACTATCGCCGGTTTGATATTTTTTTGGGATTACATATATTTTTTCCTAGCGTCTACCAGATGTAAATTTACACATTATTAGAGGTAAAATTAAAGCTTTTTTCTGACATAAAAGATGTACTCCTTTTTAGATGAAATTTTACCATGATTTTTTTTACTGTGTGGGAAATAACTTTTGCTTGATGAAAAAATGATCGTTACTTTGTTCTACACAGTAATAAATAATGTAAATTTGGAAGGTTGGATATTACCTCTTTTATGGTGTAATTTTACTACAATTTAGACTGAAAAAGTGACATTACACTTGAAAAGTGGTTAAATTACACATTTTCAGAGGCAAAATTACACACTTTTTCTGACATAAAAGATGTACCCCTTCCCAGATGTAATATTACCATGATTTTTTTTTTGACTGTGTATTTAATTAATATTTTCAAACAGCAGTCATTTTTGAACTTTATTTGGGAGCAAGCGTCAAAAATGGATTCATCCATATAAACATCAATCCATTAATCTCAATTACTGAACTAAAAGTAGGTCACATCAATGTACAGGCCAAAATGATAATCATCACCATCAATCAATGAGTTGCACAAACTCGGGAAAGATAGGGGATGTAAATTTTAAAAGCGAATCAAAAGAGAGATGTAAACCGATAACACAGTTTGTTAACATTCAGACATATGAAAAAAGAGGGAGAACTGAGGTCTTGTCATTTATTATAAATCTTGTTGGTTTGTTAAGTGTTTTCGCAGAGTATCGTAAATATATCAAGAGTAAAGTATGATTTTCACATGTTAGCAAAATGAGCAAGAGCATGAAGTATGATTTTCACATGTTGGGAAAATAAAGAGATATTCACAACAGAAGAGAAATCAAAACTTCAAATGCTAAACCCAACCAAAAAACTTAAAGAAGACCATCTTAACCGTTGTAACCACGGCATAATGTGTCTTATACGCACTTTTACAAGTCGAATTTTAGATGCATTGAAAAAAAAAACATGTCCGGATCCTGACACATTTCGTTGGAAAGGTACAGGCATCTAGGGCAAATCGAGATCAATGGAACAAATTTGGCCAGGTGATTGAGCCATGTTTTTGAACATTATTTTGATATATTTAAATGATTGGTTTCTTTTCAGACGCACATAGAACTACAAAGTAAGTAAACTGATTTCCAAAGAAACTTTCAAATGCTCTAAAACTGATTGACCAAGTAAAAGTGAAAAAATGTGGTAGGGGAAAGTGGGGCAAGCGTAACAAGCTAAGGAAATGCTGTCATAACCCATTAAAACGTTACAAAATCTGTCGGATTTTTTATAATCATGTTATTCCAGGTCTTGACTGAGACTTTGATAGAATAAGTTTTTAAAAATTCTGTTTTTTAATGTAAAAAAATGATTTTAAAATTTTTGATTTTTCGTACGTTCTACTCAACTAGTGGGGCAAGACGAACAACCCGTTGGGGCAAGAGGAACAATGCATGAAAAAACATGCTAATTTACTAACAATTGAACTATTATCACTTAGATACATCAGATTAGGATGTATTTGAAACGTTTCTTTCATTTTTAGATTAAAAAATAATATTTTACTAAAAATTTGATCGTTTTTACGAAAAAAAATTATTACTTAGATGATAAATAGTAAATTTTCATGATATCACTATATTTTGCATGGACATTTTTTTAACAATTGTTTATCAGTTTTTAAGTACTTTTATGTATTTATTTCCCAATAAAACATGTTGTTGCAGCAATTCGTAATTTTTTCCATACTAAAAATCCATATGGTACACTTGCCCCACTGAACAAGATTTTTTAAAAGCTCTCAACAAAAATAACCAAAAGTTAAATCATACTTTATAATAGGTGCAGGTCATTTGTAGGGACACTACTGATCTAGGAAAAATAGCATTTTGATAAAATGAGCCTTAAAACGTACCCTAAGCCTTATTTTGTACTTTTAAAATATTATAAGAAAACAAAGGTTTTGAAAAAAAAAACTTTATTAAATCTTATGCCCCGTGGCATTTTGGCGGTTGTGTGGTAGTAAAATTAGCTAATTGCATTGCTGGCAACAATTTCTCATACTGGAAAAAATCAAAATTGTAAAAATTACGGCCGTACGAGCGATTGTTCCTCTTGCCCCATATGGTCGTCTTGCCCCACCTTCCCCTAATGTTATACCTGGGAAAGGTAACTGATTTTGTGTAAAATATATGTAATTATACACAACGAAAAAAAAAATAAAAAAAATCGTACGGTTCTACTGTCATCGCGATTCACCCCAATTGGCGATAATCAAAAACATTCTCGAGGAGTCAAACTTGATTAAAAATCAGACAACCCTACCGAAAAAGTTTAAAAACATTTGGCAGTGTGGCATCGACGTAATCATGATTATATGCCTTGATTTTTTTAAAACTCTGTTGAGTTTTAAGAAGAAAAAAATCAAATCAATTGAAAAGTAATAAACAGAAATTACGATATTGTGCAGGAGGTTCTACGAGCTGCTGGAAAAAAATCATGTTTTGCAATGATTTGACAACATTTTTGGAAATTTCAAATTTTATCTATTCCAAAAATCACTCTTTGTATTGAATTTTAAGCTGATTGTCTATGTGTTAACCCTCTACTGCCCAATTTTTTTTTGAAAATATGTATTTTTCCCATGTTAGGAAAACTTTACTTCTCTTGTTTAATGTTTGTCTTGTTCTATTTTTAGTATTTTAATTTGGATTTATCTTGTTTAGTTTATGTTTTTTTTTGGAAGTATTTGGCCTATTCTACAACCTTATATAATTAAATTTTGCCTATCTAATTTTTTCACGTTTTTACAGTCACTTTTTAAATGTTTTTCATGTTTTTCACATTTTCTGCTATAGAATGGCACCATCATCATTTAAATTGCAAAAAATGCGTAGAGGCATAGTCTGAGACACTACAAAAATTACTGCATACTTCGTTTTACTGAAAATATAGGAAATGTTAGAAAAAAACACAGCCGAAGTTGACCCCTAAAAAAATACATTTTAAAAAAACATTGGCAAAGTCACATAAAACAAGTTAAACTTCCAATCCTAAAATTTTCTAAAATTTTAAGAGTTCTTCTTTCCAATGCTTTTTAAAGATCAAAAATCGGTTGGAAAATTGATTTTTGGCGACTTTTTTTTAGATCGAAGCCCGTCAAAAGGCGGGGTTAGGTTGTGGAGTAGCCTGTCCCATTTTGAGGTCATGTCGAGGAATTTCAGGTGCTCACTTCTTAAATGGTAGATTATGATGTTAGGAACAATGTTTTCTTAGACAAGAAAAAATAATAAAATACTTTCTCGCACCCCCTAGTCGATTTACTGAAAAAAGTCACTTTTTTGAACAAATTTTCTAAAATCGCTTGGAATCAATACAAAAACTGTTTCGATCAGGTGTGTATTATCTTCAAACGATAGGTTTTTGTCCATAGATTAAGATGCACTATCAATATTGGACGAAAATTTAAGTTTTTGGACTCTCCCAGGCGGATTTGTGTCGAAAAAATCGCATTTTTTCGAAACTTTTTTCAGAAATGTTCATTTAATTCAGGGTAGCCTATTTTTCCCAGTGAAACCAATACGTGCAGCTTGTAGGAAATTTCATGGCGAACATTTTTCTCTCTGAGAAAATGCAATTTCGACACTCCAGAGCCAAGATATTTGAGTTTTAGTGAGGAAAAAAGTGCCAATTTTCAAAATTTCTCAGAATTCTGAAGCAAGGCCTACTAATTACACGATGTAGCAAGCACATGTCTCAAAGGTCAGGGTATGCTTTTTATAGTAATTTTGGCCGCTGAATCCGAATCTGAAATCAAATTTCGTGCAAACAGTGATGTTTTGGAGCTACACCCTTTTGGAATGTTATTTGCGTGTTTAAGAGGTAGTTTTTGTAAATATTGCTCGGTTTGTTGTCGTATCAAGGTGCTCCGATTTGGATGAAACTTTCAGCGTTTGTTTGTCTATACATGAGATGAACTCATGCCAGTTTGGAGTTTGAATTTTCCGAGGATTTCGAATATGACAAAAGTGAGACTAAACAACAGGACAATAACTAACATTGTAAAATGTTTGTTATAGAAAAATCGAAAAACTATGAGAAAAACTGCGATTGGCCAAAAAAGTTATTACCGTAGGCTTATAGTCCATGAAATTCCCTAACTTGAACTAAAAGAGTATGGGTGTTGGAGGCTGTTGCAAAAATATATTGAGGTTTAAAAAAAACAATTTTTAACAGTAATTTGCAAAAGCTATGAGAAAAAGTTAAACCAATCTTGGATGTCTATGGCTCATTTTGAAGTGCTTCAAAAGACCATTCAAATGCATCTAAGATAGTTGAAATTGATGAAGTTTTACTTAAATACGAGCAATTTTAAGATTTTTTATGTTTTTTGGACCTCAATCTTCAATGCCCGTTTTACCCCACTTCCCTTTGTCTTAGAGGGCTCATTTTTGGCATGAGTTTATCTCATGTATAGACAAACAAACGCTGAAAGTTTCATCCAAATCGGAGCACCTCGATACGACTCTAGAACAAACCGAGCAATATTTACAAAAACTGCCTCTTAAACACGCAAATAACATTCCAAAAGGGTGTAGCTCCAAAACATCACTGTTTGCACGAAATTTGATTTCAGATTCGGATTCAGCGGCCAAAATTACTATAAAAAGCATACCTTGACCTTTGAGACATGTGCTTGCTACATCGTGTAATTAGTAGGCCTTGCTTCTGAATTCTGAGAAATTTTGAAAATTGGCACTTTTTTCCTCACTAAAACTCAAATATCTTGGCTCTGGAGTGTCGAAATTGCATTTTCTCAGAGAGAAAAATGTTCGCCATGAAATTTCCTACAAGCTGCACGTATTGGTTTCACTGGGAAAAATAGGCTACCCTGAATTAAATGAACATTTCTGAAAAAAGTTTCGAAAAAATGCGATTTTTTCGACACAAATCCGCCTGGGAGAGTCCAAAAACTTAAATTTTCGTCCAATATTGATAGTGCATCTTAATCTATGGACAAAAACCTATCGTTTGAAGATAATACACACCTGATCGAAACAGTTTTTGTATTGATTCCAAGCGATTTTAGAAAATTTGTTCAAAAAAGTGACTTTTTTCAGTAAATCGACTAGGGGGTGCGAGAAAGTATTTTATTATTTTTTCTTGTCTAAGAAAACATTGTTCCTAACATCATAATCTACCATTTAAGAAGTGAGCACCTGAAATTCCTCGACATGACCTCAAAATGGGACAGGCTATTGTGGAGGGTTAAGTCAACGGCCACGCTATCTTTATCTGTTTGTAGTTCAACTTTTCAGCACCAATTTCAGTGCGGAAATGTAGCAGGCTAGAAAAGTCATCAATAAGACACTTTTGGTTTTTTACTCTCCATGATTTGTGTATTTTTTTAATCAGCGTTTTTACTATAAACTTTTTTTTGCTTTTTCTTTCTTTTAACATGTTTTAACATGACAGTGTAGGTACAAATACGGACACGCCAGCGATGAATCTTCAGTCGAGAACAGAACACTGATGAAGTCTGCAAGGAGTAGGGGAGCTGGGGGTAAGACGGCCACCCCACTGTTTTGATGATGATGGTCCCACCTCTTGCCCCTACAAAGGTTTGAGCTGGACGAGTTATCGTTATGATATTTTATTTGAACATTTAAATCAGTATTGCATAAAAAACGACCTGATTTTTAAAGCAAATATAAATTAGCCTTTCAATTAACTCCGTCATTACAGTTTACTTTCGTAGATTACTAGTTGATAGGCCTGTAACTGTATCAGCTTCAAGGAATCGCATTTGGTACTAACTACTGTTCGGAACACATATAGTTTTACTTGTATCTATCTGAACTGGATTTCTACTAAGTGCCAAGCTTACAACGACATTGCCCGAAATCGCACCCTACTGTTTTACCTGACAGAGTGTTCGTAACGAGTTTTGCCTGAAGATTTGTACTTTTCGAAACCCTAACTTTCGACCGCCAAAACCTACTAAACTAGCTTTCCCTATAGCCTGCCGAGCTCTCCTGTCTTCAGAGCAACTACCAATTTTTATCATACATAGTAAAAAAAAAACATTTACTTTCATCATCGTCAACTTAAGAGGCACATTATATTTGCATATCGCGCGCGATTCTCAAACCTTTGTAGACTTCTCATTTTTTTTAAACTCTACTCTACTAAGTTTTACTAAGTATACTGATGAATATTACTAAAATGTTTAGCAATACTGTTCTTCATGCTAGGTAATGCATATGGAGTCACCTTTGCCAAACATATTGTTTAAAATAGTATAACATTAGCTCAAAATAAACAAATAATTTTTGAACTTGAAACTGGATGTAATTTTCATGAATTACAACTGAGGCATTTTTGTTAGATAACAATATGTATTCCTGTCTTCAAATATTTTTTCATGTTAAATTGAAGTTGAAAAATGCGATGAGGTATTTGCAAAAAATGTTTCAAAAAATATGTTTTTTGGGGGCAAGACGGCCACCTCCTCCGGGGGTAAGACGGCCACCCGTAATTTGTAAATTTTATTTGATATAGGTTACATTTTTGAAGGATTTTTGACTGTTAAGACATATTTGTAGATAAGGAAAAGCATTTTTAATAAAACTATCAATTTTTAATCAAAATGCTGTAAACTACCGTTTAAACAAAATTCCTTACTGTGATTTAGCAAAACTCATAGAATAGTATGAAATTCTATCAAACTTTTCATAAAAATCACTAATTTAATATTGTATACATAATTTTGATTTACTTATTCAAATCGAAATACACAAACTAATTATTTTGCATCAAATTGTGTTTGTTCTGTAGTAAAAATTCACAGTTTTACATAAAATGTGGTCGCAATAATATGAAATTCACTGAGCCAAAATATGAAATTTTTTAAATTGCATTTTTCTTCAAATTTGAAACTTGATTCGGTTCAGCCAATCATGCAGGTATTTGGGTGGATTTAGCAAAGTTATTAAGTTAATTTATAGGACTGACCGTCTTACCCCACATGGGTGGCCGTCTTACCCCGCGTATTTCAAATGCATACGATTTCAATTTTTTTTTAAATTGTTGAAAAGTTTTGAAAATTGTTTTGAAACTAATTTATGTCATTTCTATAATGGACTACTAGCAGAACAATCTGTTGTGTGAATTTTATGAAACTTCTCCCTTAGGGTGGCCGTCTTACCCCCATCTCCCCTAGACGAACTACGTATCAGTCAAGATTTTTAAAATGGCGGAATTAAAAGAAACGCATTAAAATGCGTTTTTCTCGGAACGCATTAAAATGCGTTTTTCTCGGAACAACGTTTTTCTCGGAACGCATTAAAATGCGTTTTTCTCGGAACAATGAGACAGCCCTAGATTTAGGGTATATTCTTAAATTTGCACAAATCTAATGAAAGGACATTGTAGACTTATTCATGCTTCATTAAATGCCGAAACAAATTTGAAGAATTATTAGTTTTGGTGTTAATGGCCACTCTTATGGCACAAGGGTATTGAGTAGACACACCTTTCCCTCGAATATAAGCCTGATTTGTTGAAACTACGATTTTTGAGATCCATTTTATCATTGTTCTCCGTGTCTCATTGAAAACTAATTTACCCTACATTTGCTTTTGTATCAAAACGTATTTCGTTTCGAGTATGTTTTTTTTTGTGAAGAAAGGGGAGGGGGAGTTTTGACGTTCAAGAATAACAGAAAAAGTAACTAGTTTTATTACAGAGAATATATTTATTGATAATAGATTTTGGGTTGAACACGTGATTTGTTTACCTGTATAAGTCATGATCATGTTTTTAAAAAAAGAGTTTCGAATGCCACACCACAAGAACCTTCTGGCGATTGGATTTGTTAATTAATATTAAACATTTTACAACATTTGTAAAGCAAAAACTACCCAAACACTTGTAGCCAGAAATTCCACCAGAAATTCCACCAGAAATTAGTTTCAAAGTTTATACCACCAGAAATATTGCCCTGATCTTGCCACATCACTACACTAGGATGAAATTGTTTGAGGCAAGACGCGAGCCACCTTCGGGTGTTTCCAGGAGTACCTTAAAGGACGAGATTAAATCACTTCGAGGGAAGCGAATTATGGTGACAGTGTGGCAAGAACCATAACGACGACGAACCAGCATCTTCCCACTCCTCTTCGGCGGCAACTTTTCATCAAGTGACACTTGAACTTTTTGCCTGCGCGCCAGGCCCCCCCAGAAACCGGCAAGACTGATGACCAAAAGTCCGTGTCGCCGAAATGGGACAAAATCCAATTTGTGCGGGACCGACGGACGGACGGCAACGTGCCAAAGCTGGTGCCACACTCCATGAACGGTTTTGTAATCTTGTGATTTCGGGCGAAATCTGTTTCGAGAGGTTTATTGTGGAAAAAGTGTAACCTTCTTCCGTTGCCACCGTGACCCGCGGGAAAAACTTGAAGAAATCGGGGCGAACCCTGGCGGGGGTCGGGGAAGTGAGTGGTGAGAGCTTTAGCAGACCAGGTGCCGATGTTGATTGTTTTGGGAATCGTTCACCTGCACCGCTAGGGTGGTCTTGCTTTTCTTTGTTCGTAGAGGCACTTTTTGTTTGGTAATCTTTTTGGTTCAATTAGTTTTCACGATTACGCGAAGCACATGAAATCCATGGAACTTAAGATTCTTCTTGAAATTTTCCGTTTCATGAATCAATTCTTTAATCTACTTTTTCAAGATAAACCCATCGACTTTAGCCAGAGTCGAGGGACATTATCTTTAAATAAAATGCAACGGCCTGAGTAAACATGCATTTTTTTTGTTTTGTCTATGAATATGGTTTGACACACTTATTTGTGACTTAAAGCTAATGATTTAAGTTTCTATAAAAATTAACACAACAGTAGATGAGCAAAAGATAATGATCGAAAGATGTAAAATAGACTTGAAGCTACCAATTCAAAGCAAAATCTTATCAAGATAAATGCACAACAAAGTAAATATAAAAAAAAACAATTAGGGCTGTACAGAGTTATCGTTCTTGGTCTAACAGCACTCTCGAAGTATTGGAAAGTTCAAATAAAAGTTAGGAGTCGCATTCTTTTGATGCATCGAAAAGTTGCTTAAGGGGTTACATACATGTAGAAAATCACAAAATTTCATATTACAGAAAATTTATGAATCCACAAAAAAGACGATTGTCAATCACTCCTGAAGTTTCATGAGACATGAGACATGAGTTACAGGCGATTTAAGCCCAAAATTTTGCCATGCGTAAAGCGAACTGTCAAACTCTGGGTGATGAATAGAGCGAATGCGTAACGTGATTTTCGAATGATCCCACTTTGTTTACATCTACAAAGTAGGAAGCTGTTTAAGCACAAGCATGACTTTTTTCTTACTGGTAAATAAGCTGTGTTTTAACTAGTTATATGTGTTTTTTTTCTAGTTTTTTTTTTATTTTTTTTTCTAGAAAATTGTGTGTGTTTTCAAGTTTTGATCGGTTAGAAGAGGTTTTTCTTTTCTACGGGTGACGAAGAATCGCGTCGAGAGTGTTATTCTGCGCTGTCGCAGATAAATTCCCTAGCTGATTTTGGAATCCTACAGCTCTTCCTGGTCCAGCGAAAATTCAGAGAAGATTTTCAATAAACCAGTAAGTTTTCAAACAGAATCAAATTAAGATTAAGGCAGCTTCTGGATGGATACAACCGCATCGACTTCCATTTATAATTTTCATTCTTGCAAAAAAAAAAAAACAATTTTTAATAATCGAGAACAATACTCTCTACTTTTGGCGAACAGTAAATTGGTTAAACTTTGACAGTTCAAAATTGAGGCCGTTTTTCGAACCACTATTCAGCAACTATTCAGGTCAAACTTTGTGAGCTTTTTTTCTAAACACCGAGTTGATTTGCGGGTGCCACGATAGGGAAAATATCCCTTTTCTAATCAAACACCTTTCTTCGTCATATCGACGTCGTCGTGCTATCTTGTCGCACCCGCCATTTGGGGATTTAGTTTTTCCGAGAAAAACGCGTTTCATTGTTTGACCTTGAATAAACAAAAACAAAAGCACGCTATGTAAACAATAACAAACACGTTTTGTTTGGCTGACAATTGTGTGCATTGTTCCGAAGTTTGGTTTAAGTTGGTTGCTGGAGTCCCAAGTTATAATTACAAATGTTTACGGTAGTCTAACTTGTACGTGCGTCAAACGCGTTCTGATCTTAAATCCCTTTGGCCAATTGTCGCACTTACATCAATTTTCAGATAGTGACAAGATAGCACGACAAGATTGAAACTTCTTTTATATGTAGAGTGACAACAATGCACAGAGTTTTTACGGTTTTTATTGAATATCTCAGGATTGAAATCGAATTTTGGGGATCTGTGAAGGTCAAAAGGTAAGGCATTGTCAGCTGCACAAAATAGCGTCCTTAACTCAATTTGGTCCAAAATGCACGTACGACAAGTTAGCACGACGGCGACGATATGAAGAGTTTGATGCTCGATCAAAGCTCCAAACATACTATTTACGCTATAAACTTACCATCAACAGCACCGCCTCGAGTAAGCACGCAAATTTATGACATTTACTGGCCAAAAAGATCAAATTTAATGCACTTTTGATCATAATTTCTATTTTGCGATACCATTTCTCATCATTTTGGTGGCACACACATCCACACGCAAGATCAGAGGTTAACTGCTTAACGAGACTTTCGCCATCAATATCTTTTCACTTGCGCTAACGATTTCAAAGCGCTTAAGATATAAAATTGCTTCCAACTACCGGCAACATGTTTATAATATTAGAAATATATTATAAATAATTAGAAAGCGCCATCAAAAAAACAAACGCGCAAAGTCTTTTGACGTTTAGATTTTGACTACCCATTCCAATCGAAGGCTGAAGAAAATCGAGCGAGAAGCGAAGGCAAATAAAGAACAAAGGGTGGCCACCAACACCACCTGCAGCGCCTGTTGGAGTGAGCCAGTGATGCTAGGAATATAAATGCTACTTTTCGTGAGTGTTCACTTAAAATTTCATCAATTTTGGCAACACTAAGCAGACCCAAAAGTTGCGAAATGTTCACAAAAAGTTGCTCTACTCGTTGGTGTACTTGGTTTTAGTAAATTTCAAAAAACACTCCAGATTATCCAGCATCATTCAAACACGATCGCTTATTAGGTTAAAATGGGTATATTTCCCCCATCTCGAGATGGGATGGACCAAATTGGCTGAAATGTGAAGTGAAGACTCTCAAGACATATCCCGTGTGCATGACGAGGCTAGATTTTTATTTTTTGTTTTTTTTTTTTAAATACAAAAATTATAAGTTGTCGATTTTTTCTATAAAAAACACCAAAATATTTTTATCTTTTTTTAAATTAAGCTTTTTGAAACGGCCTTCGTCATGCGCACAGAACAGGTTTAACAAGTCTTCACCAACATTTTGAGCTGGTTTGGTCAAGGCAGTGTTGAGATATCGTGGCACCCGTTTTTCTAAACTGCTAACTTCAAATAGCTATTTCTCGGCAATGATACATCCAAATGTCTTCAAATTTGTTTTTTTTTATTTGGGGAAAATATATACTTTAAGAGCGAGTCCACGAACAGAGCATACCCTTTTGTATGGGACGTCGTTTGGACCTCACCAATCTGCCTGTTTGTACATATAAAACTAGCATCTGTCCAAAATATGAGCACTCTAAGTCAACGGAAAGTGGGGCAAATCGGGACACAAAGTTTGAAGGTTCAAAAACGTCAAAAATCTAAAAAATGCTGTAACTTAAGCAAAATTCAATTTAATTTCAAAATTTTTGCTTGGGAGACCCCTTAAATCAAATTTGCCGGTGATAATTTCATCATATTCGTGTTCCTGAGACAATTTCACAATAGAAACTTTCATGTTTCTATTGTGAAATTGTCTCAGGAACAGGAATATGATGAAATTATCAAAATCAAAATTGGATTTAAGGGGTCCCCCAAGCAAAAATTTACAACCAAAAAAATCATTAAAAGAAAAAGTGTCTATTTCATATGTTAAACTGCCTTACCCAAATCGTTCTCAGTCTCAGATGGTAGTCACAGATGTCTCCTACAAGCTGCAGGTCGAACCGAGTTGATATCTGGATGGAACACTTTTTTATTTGAGTTTGAAAATTATGCAATTTTTTTCACTAAAATGTCAATTACTCCCTTCAGATTTAGCCAATTGGGATGCTCTACCCAGCATTTTATTGCATTTTTTAAGCCCTTTCAGATGCATTTTAAATTTTGAAATTAAACTAAATTTTGCTTAAGTTACAGCATTTTTTAGATTTTTGACGTTTTTGAACCTTCAAACTTTGTGTCCCGATTTGCCCCACTTCCCGTTGACCTAGAGTGCTCATATTTTGGCCAGATGCTAGTTTTATATGTACAAACAACCCCTGAAAATTTCAGGCAGATTGGTGAGGTCGATGCGAGATGGGTATGCTTTGCTCGTGGACTCGCTCTTAATGCCCTGAAAACAAATTAAAAAAAATGAAATGTGTTCCCATGTCAACCTCTAAATTTTTTTGCCGAATTACATGTATGTAACCCCTTAATAGTGGTAAACATCAAAAGTGAAATGAATATACCGCTTAGTATGCTGAAAAGGGATATACTTCCCGTATTTAAAAAAAACCTGAAATAAAATCTATTAACAAAGGGGCGATTCACTTTATATATTGAACTTTTTAAAGAGGTATTTTTCTAAGGCGGTTTAAAATCTTCAACAGTTCTTAAACCTTAACTGAACAAGATTCTACTATTTCATCACCCTTCGTTCTCATTCAGTATAAATTTCTCGTTTTCAAGAAACTTCAAGGCTTTCACCTTCATGTCAAACCGGCTGGAGTGGATTACCTTCTCCGGCGAGACAGAAAATCAATATTGTGATTGGAGCACCTTGCTACCACACCTTTTCGAAAATGTCACGACCAGAGATCCGTTGTTGACGCTCACATGCCGCTTCTACTGAGTGACAAGGTCTAAGCTTTCGGATTTGATAGCAAAATAGCTCCACTATAATGCTTCCAGCATGATAACTTCCTGAATTATACAAACTTATTGCAGACTATCCAGTAAACTCGAACTCGAACATTTAGTCGAGTCTAATAATCAACATCTTTCATATTTTAAATAATGAACAAATCATTTCTAGTTCATACCCATATTTACTGCAATTGCATGGATTAGACTCTCCGCGAACATGATAAATCACCCAAAAGCCTTTTTCAAAGTCCTTCAGCCGTTCCACGAATTCGCCATTCCTATTGATTACAGTCCATAGCCGCAGCTTTCCGGTGGATTAATTTTCACAAATTGATTCAACCAACGAGTAAAATCACGAACTTTTCATCAATTTTCATTACGTGTGCCGAATTCGATTGCGATAAAACCGTACTTGGCACCCACTCGAAAACGGGGGAAAGACCAAATATGGTTCCGGGAACAAATTGCACCACCGGCACTCGGCAGGGCGGCGATATTGCCCTGGAGAAAGCACAAAAGTGAAAGCAGCCTGGTTCCGGACGTGCGGGCAGCTCGCGGCTTCTAGCGAGAAACCTCAAATAGGGGAAAGTGGGGCAAGTGTAACAAGCTAAAGAAATGCTCGTTACAACCCATTTAAAACGTTAAAAAATATGTCGGATTTATTAGAATCATCTTATTCCAGGTCTTGACTGAGACTTTGATAGAACAAGTTTTTAAAAAATTCTGTTTTTTAATGTAAAAAATTGATTTTAATTTTTTTGATTTTTCGTACGTTCTACTCAACTAGTGGGGCAAGACGAACAACCCGTTGGGGCAAGAGGAACAATGCATGAAAAAATATGCTTATTTACTAACAATTGAACTATTATCACTTAGATACAACAGATTAGGATGTATTCGAAACGTTTCTTTCATTTTTAGATTAAAAAATAATATTTTACTAAAAATTTGACCGTTTTTACGAAAAAAAAATATTACTTGGATGATAAATAGTAAATTTTCATGATATTATTATATCGTGTATGGCCAATTTTTTAAACAATTGATTATAAGTTTTTAAGAACTTCTATGTATTTTTTTCACAATAAAATATGTTGCTGCAGCAATTCGTATTTTTTTCCATACTAAAAATCCATATGGTACACTTGCTCCACCTAAACAAGATTTTTTAACACTGGAACGCCCAACGCATGTCCAACTTACACGGACGCCCAAGCCTCCCAAAAAAGTTGGAACGGTAACTTCAACTCGCTGGTTCTCGGGCATAACTCAACCAATCGGGACGATTCTTGTTTCCAGTAATTTGTAAGAATGTCTAGATGATCCTAGAACTTTGCAGAACTTAATTTGATCAAATTTGTAATTTTTGCGACCGAAAACATCGTTCCACCTTTTTTCAAAACGACTGCCTCCGCAGAATTTTTGGCGATTTTTTTTTGTACGCGAAAAAAAAAGTTGGAACGATGTTTTTAATCGCAAAAATTACAGATTTGATCAAATTCAGTTCTGCAAAGTTCTAGAATCATCTAGACATCCTAACAAATCACTGGAAAGAAGAATCATCTTGATTGGTTGAGTTATACCCGAGATCCATTGAGTTGAAGTTACCGTTCCAACTTTTTTGGAGCCTTGGGCGTTGGAATGTTAAAAGCTCTCTACAAAAATAACCAAAACATAAATCATACTTTATAATACATGCAAGTCATTGGTAGGGACACTACTAATCTAGGAAAAATAGCATTTTGATAAAATGAGCCTTAAAACGAACCCCAAGCCTTATTTTGTACTTTCCAAATATTATAAGGAAACAAGGGTTTTGAAAAAAACTTCATTCAATATTATGCCCCGTGGCGTTTACGTCGTTTTGGTGGTTATGTGGTAGTAGAATCAGCTAATTGCATTGCTAGCAACAATTCCTCATACTGGAAATAATCAAAATTGTAAAAATTACGGCCTTACTAGCGATTGTTCCTCTTGCCCCATATGGTCGTCTTGCCCCACCTTCCCCTATACGTGCCCGTGGTCAATGGGTGATGGGGCTATTCACGTGTCAGCTTCTTCCCCCAGCTGGAGGTCTTTCAAAGGAAGATTAAAGTCGAATTCGATGAAATATGAGCCAATATTTTAGTGTTACTTGATTCTGAAGGGTTTTTCTTTAATTAACTGCACAGCAAAAAATAATGTAAAAATGGAAGGTTGAAAACAGAATGTTGAAAAAAAGAATGATGAATTTTAACTCTATAATTGTTGAATAACATTTTTTTTTGTCAGACATGTTTTACACAAAAATTGTGTAATATTACCTAATTTTTGATGAATATTCAACATTATTTTTGCTACTCGTATACTTGAGTAATATTCATCAAATTTAGGTACAATATTCAATCATCTTTTGACCCAGGGACTTTGACAACTGTCAAACGCAACGTTTTGAAAAGTGGTTGGCAGAAGCCTGTCGGATCGTGGTTCAATCGTCGCGTGTCCGGGAGTTTTGGTCGCTCGTGCGTCAAACAATCGTTGCAGATTCTGTGCCGTCGTCGTTGTGTGTTTTGGTGAGTATGTGTTGGTGCTTCTTCCAGATCGGTCTGGAGGAAGGTGCCAGTGTGTCCGGGTGTTTACGTCCAGGAATCTTCGCAGATTCCGTGCCGCCGTTGCCGTTTCTTTTGGTGATTTTGTGTTGGTGCCTCTTCCGGATCGGTTTGGAAGAAGTTGCCAGTGTGTCCGGGTGTTTACGT
Source organism: Culex pipiens pallens (assembly GCF_016801865.2). Lineage (NCBI taxonomy): Eukaryota > Metazoa > Arthropoda > Insecta > Diptera > Culicidae > Culex > Culex pipiens. The sequence continues at coordinate 99,336,082 of NC_068939.1, forward strand.
CCAGGAATCTTCGCAGATTCCGTGCCGCCGTTGCCGTTTCTTTTGGTGATTTTGTGTTGGTGCCTCTTCCGGATCGGTTTGGAAGAAGTTGCCAGTGTGTCCGGGTGTTTACGTCTAGGTATCGTCGCCAATTCCGTGCCGCCGTCGTCGTTTGTTTTGGTGAGTTTGTGTTGGTGCTTCTTCCGGATGTTTACGTCCAGGAATCATCGTTTTGACCACTTGCGCATCCAAGAATCCTTAAAAAGTTGTGCTTTTTAGGTTAAGTTTGGAGGAAGTTGCCTGTCTAGTTTTGTGGTTAGAACAGGTCACGAAGAATCTGATGTACGATCCATCTATTTCAGGATGGTAGGTTAGTCGGGATGACTTGTTTATCGTACTTTTTGCCTTCCTCACTGAGGTAAGGCTATAATCCTGCTCTGAAAATGAACTTTTTATTAAAAGCTCCTAGACCCACCTTCATGTATACATATCGACTCAGAATCGAAAACTGAACAAATGTCTGTGTGTGTGTATGTGTGTGGGTATGTGTGTGTGTATGTGTGTGTGTATGTATTAGGGTGGGTCATTTTTTTGAAAGTGCTCGGATCCGGCTGAAATAAGGTCCATCTTGTAGAGAGTACCCATAGGGACTCTCATAGCAAATTTGAGCTCATTTGGTTGAAAACTGGCTTGTCGCTTGGGGGTTAAAGTTTACATGGAAATTACTATGGGAAATGAGTGATTTTACTTCAAACGCTCCTACAAGCTAAGCGACAAACTTTAGCCCACACTTACACTAGGTAGCCGTGTCGGGGGTGGTCCAAGGAACATTTTTCTCTAAGGGTTCATGGTCATCCGTTCAACCCTGAGCTTGCGCAACGCAGATTTATCCGGCGGCGCCGGATTCCTTCAAAATCTCCGTTTTTATGGTCAACGCATGCTACAAACTATGACAGAATCATCGTTTGAATGAATGGAAAACGCGACGCCAAACGTCAACTCACTTAAATGTAAGCAGAAAAAAAAGGTTCAGCATTGTGGTTTTTACTTTTTGCATTAAATAACAAATTATTCATAATTTTTTCATACTTATTTCTAGAGAGGATTATTCGAATAAAGGTATGCAAGAAACATAATTGAATTAAATAAAACCCTTTATGTGGTAGGACTTCGTGAAGGGAAACAGTTAATCGCACAGGGCCGATGGAATCGACGACGAGGGGTTCGCGAGGTTTTCACCGGAGTAGTCATCGGAATGGCAGGACACGTAGCGGTAGTTACGGTTGGACTTCGTGGAGGGAAGCGGTTGATCGACACACAGAGCTATAGCCGGCTTGAGGTTCGCCTGGCAGGGCCAGCGGTATCGTCGGCGAGATGTTCACCGGAATTGGCCTTATTGAAGCGGATAATATATCTATTTGTAAAAAACATACTAAGAAAGAATAGCATTTTCTTTATTTCTTTTTATTTTTAGATCAATAAAAGTTATTTTATTAAAGTTTCATGATTATTTTTAACTGATACAATTCACTTGATCTTCTACTGCACGCTCAACTTGACTGGACGAGTTCCACCTCGTCGACTCTCTTCAAACGAACCAGGAACGGCCGTTCGCCGTTTTCTTCGGTCACTTCTTCCAACTTCTCCGCCACGTGTCCTTTTCGAATCCGTTTTTGGGCATTCGTGCGTTTGGCCGGAATCACCGGAGGCCCCCATCTTTTTCGGCCCAATCCATGTTTGAGTTGAAGATCGCTTGTCGAGGCTGACCTGCTTCTCGCCTTCCTCGCGCGCAAATTTCTCCAGAAGATCCTGGCAGTTGAGATTTTCCTCCGGTGCCCAGCTGTTTTCGGAATCCTCGCAACCCTTCCTTTCAGCGCCGGGTTCTCTTTACAACAACTCGCTCAACGACGAACTCGGATTCGGCGGCCAAGTTGCTTATTGAAAACCATTTTTTAAAGTAAAAACACTTTGTTGATGGAAGAGCGCAAACCCTCACATTAGCTTCCAAGCAGTGAGTTGACGTTTGGCGTCGCGTTTTCCATTCATTCAAACGATGATTCTGTCATAGTTTGTAGCATGCGTTGACCATATAAACCAGGGATGCCAGATACACAGATTTGTCTGTGTTTCACAGACATTTGAGCTCATGTCAGACATTTTTTGAGGTGCACAGACTTTTTAAAAACTTCATTAAATTGTTATTTTGTAAAAATATCAAAAGAAAATTATTTCGTTAGTCTTCAAATGCTTAGTAACACAATTTTTGATGGATTTCTATGACTGTGAATTGATATATTTGACTTATAGACAGAGGCACAGACATATACAGACTTTTACACAGACATTTTAAAAAATCATGTGGCATCCCTGATATAAACGGAGATTTTGAAGGAATCCAGCGCCGCCGGATAAATCTGCGTTGCGCAAGCTCAGGGTTGAACGGATGACCATGAACCATTAGAGAAAAATGTGTGGGCTAAAGTTTGTCGCTTAGCTTGTAGGAGCGTTTGAAGTAAAATCACTCATTTCCCATAGTAATTTCCATGTAAACTTTAACCCCCGAGCGACAAGCCAGTTTTCAACCAAATGAGCTCAAATTTGGTATGAGAGTCCCTATGGGTACCCTCTACAAGATAGACCTTATTTCAGCCGGATCCGAGCACTTTCGAAAAAAATGACCCACCCTAGTATGTATGTATGTGACCAAAATTCTCACTGAGTTTTCTCAGCACTGGCTGAACCGATTTTGATCGAACCAGTTGCATTTGACTTGGTTTAAGGTCCCATACATCGCTATTGAATTGTTTGAAGTTTCGATAAGTAGTTCAAAAGTTATGTATAAAAATGTGTTTTCACAAATATCCGGATCTCAATTATATGCATGTAAACAATGTCCGGATCCATCATCCGACCCATCGTTGGTTAGGTAATTGAAGGGCCTTTCCAATGAGTCCAAAACATTGAAGATCTGGCAACCCTGTCTCGAGTTATCACCACTTTAGTGATATTTAAGTACTTTTTTGAAGCCGGATCTCACTTAAATATATGTAAACTATGTCCGAATCCATCATCCGTCCCATCGTTGGTTAGGTAATTGAAAGGTCTTTCCAATGAGTCCAAAACATTAAAGATCTGGCAACCCTGTCTCGAGTTATCACCACTTAAGTGATATTTATGTACTTTTTTGAAGCCGGATCTCACTTAAATGTATGTAAACTATGTCCGGATCCATCATTCGACCAATCGTTGGTTAGGTAATTGAAAAGTCTTTCCAATGAGTCCAAAACATTGAAGATCTGGCAACCCTGTCTCGAGTTATGACCACTTAAGTGATATTTATGTACTTTTTTGAAGCCGGATCTCACTTAAATATATGTAAACTATGTCCGGATCCATCATCCGTCCCATCGTTGGTTAGGTAATTGAAAGGTCTTTCCAATGAGTCCAAAACATTGAAGATCTGGCAACCCTGCCTCGGGTTATTACCACATAAGTAATATCTGTGTTTTTTTCTGGATCTAAAATAAGCTGAAATGTGTGTCCAAACCACTCATATTACCCATTTTTGGTAAAAAGTGAGGAAGGCATCAGCCACATAGGTGGATTAGGTTAGTTTTTATCCAAAATTTAATGAAAAATTGAATTTTTCAACAAACGTTTAATTTGAAGTAAATTACCATATGTTTATTTTGTAACTAAAAACAGGACTTATAAATCCCTTTTGACGAAATTGTGGTTATAGTTCGAGAAGATCTCCGGAAGATCAGGATTCCCTGCCTTCTCTCCATCGCAGCGCTTCGGATTGTAGGAATTTCATTGGCACCATCAAGAGATAAATCAAGAAAGGGAGTCCAAATCTGCTTCTTTTCTCCCTGGAATTGAAAAATGGGATTGCATGTGTTGAACCTTCCCGGTGAGTTTGTTCCTTTTCTCATGTCATTTTATTTTGCTCAAAACATAGTGCTTACATTTTAATTGAAAAAATGCAATGATCCTTAAGTGATGTTAATGAATGAAAATTAAACTTAATTCAAACGAAAATAATTCTTAAATTTGAAAATTGTTCTGTTTTTTTTTAATATTGTTGATTAAAATGAATAATGAACAAGTTCAAGTTACATCTTATTACAGAAAAATATGCCTTTTTTTATTTCATAGATTTTCTAAATTGAAAAATGACGTTTAAACAATCAATATAGATTTGAGAATATTAGTGAAAGTATAGAAAACCATGATTACTTCGATTTGGTTTATAAATAATTTTTTTTGAATATTAAAAATAAATATTAAAAATGCATCGAGTAATAAATTCAGAAACTGTATGCTGCTTGATGAACTCATCAAATATTTAAGAATACATTGAGGTATTGTAAATGTGTTTTATGTTTGATGATTTTTATGGTTTTTCAAAAAAATCTATTTAAAGTTTCTGATTATAAAACTTTAAAAAAAATTGCGATTCCTTTTTGTAAATACTTACTTTTCCTATCCATCTTTGTACTATTGAACGACTAAAAAAATCATCATTTTGCATAAATTATTATATCGCATTTGTATCTTATTATTTTATTAATTTTTGATGTTGATACGTGAGTATTTCAGTCTATTCAATTAAGGAATTAAGTATGCTGTCATATTTTTATATTTTTTTGTACCAATTGTAGATTTCCTCAAAATGTTCATTCTCTGTTATGTGCAAAACTATTTCTTCCTGCTTCTTTTTTTTTTTTTTTTGTTTTTGATGCTGTTTCCTATTCATTTTAGCAACTCAAGAAAAAAAGTTTGCAGAAGTTTTTTCGGTGCACTAAGTTTTAACAAGATTCGATATTCAACAAAACATGAAGACTATTTCATTTGGTGAGAGCTTTCCATTTTAATACAGGCAACTCTTCATATATTCTAACATATTTACAATTCATTAAAGACCAACCACGCCAATCTTACTATATACGCGGTAGGGTGTTCCCTTGGTCGTTCGCTGTGAGTTGTGGATTGCCTGCTTCTCTAATGAAGGTTCGACTAAGGGGGCATGCTTATTAATTTCTCGTCGCTCCATACCCTCAGTGACGTGATGGGAGCAAGGGCGTCTATGCGAAGTGTCCCTACACCCGCTACAAATCTCCGGCGCTTGGGGAGGGAAAAGGGAAACCATTTTGATCTATGCGCCGGTGTTTGTAGCATTAAAATTCGTGCAAAAAAACTTATGCACGTGGGTGTACAGATTACGGAGTAAAAGATGATCGAATTGTTCACCTAGCGCTCACATGTGTTTCAGGACCAAGTTGCCTGCGGGTATGGGGATCATACATACATACATACATACATACAAAAACAGGACTTATAAATCCCTAAAATATTATTTTTAATTATTTCTCTGAGTGTTATCAAATTGGCTTGGTGAGAAGCATTATTTGATGGCCCCTCTCGGGTAACACGCATCACTTTTCGGTTTCTGGATTGACACCGCAACAGTTAAGAGTCCTAATGACAATTTTAAATATCATTAAACATAATTATCAACTCATCTTTACAGCTTCTCAGAACAAACAATTCTTGGAAAATGCCTAAGCCAACGTGGAAAAAGCAGCCACCATAATTGTGCAGAATTAGTTTTTCGGATCTAATCACCATTAGTCGACGTCTATTTCCACTTTTAGATAAGTTTTGTTTTCTTAAGAATATGACACTTTGTAAAAAAATCATTTTTTTGCAGGTGGATATCTCATGTGGGATAATATCTCATGGATTTCAACTGGTGAAACTTAGTCTGGGAAGGTAGTTACTGCTAGCAGCATTTTTTTGGGTAAGTACACAGCAAAAAATCTGATGGTAAAATCGCACGCACGTCACCATTTTGAAAAAAAGTAATTTAACATTACACTTTGCATGTACAATTTTTGGAAAATTTGTCAGAATTTTCTATCAAACTTTCTACAATCGCACAAATTTTTGTCCAACATTAATCCCTTCTCTCTGCTTTAACTGTTAAAACAATACAGTTGGAATGCATTCAATTTTAAAGCGAAATTTGCTTTAAGCAAACACATAATTTAATATCTAGTTATATCAGTGCTTTTACTTTTTGTATATTATAAAAGAAATGGCTCAATCCTAAGTCGTACAATTTATGCAAAATAATTTATTCTGGCTTAAATAATTTTCCGACTTCTGCTTCTACAAATTTGTCGACTGCAAATCGTGAAAAAGGTTTGATTCCGCCAACGAAGGCTCTGACTTAGCAGCTCTGGTGAAATTATTTTCAATCTTGTGCAATGTTTAAAAACAAATAATTAATTGAATAATTATTGAATTTCAACGATATAACTTAAGTTGAAACGGGAAAGCAGCGTCATATTGATACCACGACCAGCATTTTTGGAAAAGATACACAGAAAAAAAAGTTGAATTTTGGAATGTTGAAAATTTGGTAGGTTGAATATTACCTCTTTTTTGAGTAATATTATATAAAAAATGTGTAAAAATGTGAACCTGATGAATATTCATCAAAAACTGATGAAAATTCATTATTTTCTGGGGTAAAATTAATCATTTTTTTGCCATAAAATCTGTCACCATTTCCTGATGAATATTACCATCATTTTTTTTCTGTGTGTGTTGTTCCATTGGAAGTTGGAATAATATATCGAATGTTGATACATGACGAGTTCTGACATTTCTTTGTTCAGCTCAAAGTTTCTTGATGGTTATGTGGAATGCTTTTTGCATTTTCTGGAAGCTTTTCGCATTTCCAATTACTTGAGCCTAATGGATTGATGAATTGTAATGTATGGCCAAGAGAATAATTACCTACATCAGATTTACACTCAGCTTATACAAGATGAAAAGCTTCGATTCAGCTCAAGATTAAAAGGAAGGCACTCACAGTTATGCAAATGCTTCGGTTGGTATGCTCATTCCAGTTAGCCAATCCATTGGTCATCCTTGAAATGAGATGAAAGCTTTTCCATCTCAAAATATGCAAGCGGTGTTATGACCAAATGTAAGGAATTAACATTGTATATACAAAACCGGTCAAAGTGTATGATGGCAATAAACCACATCCAATATTCAAGTGCTCTGGATGTTGGCAGAAGTCCGACACACCCCCATCATTTCCCATGGTCGTCATTCAAACCAAATCTGCTCGAATATGAGTTTCCATGCCAAAGTCAAGAGTACAAATGGCAAAAGTAATGCCGATAAGAGCCATCGTCGTATGAATAAATTTGCATTCACAATCTTGCCCTTTTTCGTACAATTTCATGGGGAAGACCAGCCAGTGCCATTCAACGGATTGACTTCCATCTCTCTTTTCCGGGTGCCGTTAGAGTGCGGTACATTCTTGTGTGGTGGACGAAGACCAGAGCTTGTTTTGAATGGATGGATTCTGCTAGGAAGAGTTCTTCCTTTATCTGCTGGGTACTTGTAGAGGCCGTCCATAAACCACGTTGTCACCTCTAAATGTGCTACCTAGTGACAACAAGATTCTTGGCTCTGCGGCCAAGAAGCCAGGTTTTTTTTACAAAACTTTGTATGAGGTATGGCAACATTGTCGCTCAGGATATTAACTGGTCAAATTAATGGTCATTGATTTATAGGAATCATTATTTAGAATGAACAACATTTTGTGAACTTTTCTAAAAATATTTTTATTTTTTTGGGAAAATGATTTTCGCAACTCACACATATCTGATGGTAAATCCCAGCAGGGTGATAGAGTTTATTAAACTTTTCGAGCTTTACTGCGACAAATGCAGCATACCTGTTCACTCTAAATAATTGAACTTAACTAAGCTGGAGACGCATGTTGATTTTAGTTAGATTTTTGGACCACTCTACTTTTGAGCCATAGTGAAGTACCGGCATAAATTTTCCTGCCGAGTTATAATTAAAAACAAATGTGTTTTTGTAAAAAAAAACTAACCTCGCTATTGATCGCTAAAGTTTGTACAAAACTAATACTCTTCAGGGTTTACTCAAATCGTTTTGCGGTCTTCGACTAAGTTTTTTTTTTCATAAATTTTACTCTAGAATCTTACACTTGACAATGATCCGACAAATTTAACACCACCTTTTGGTGGTATTTGGACGTTTTTGCTTTTCCCCATACATTTTTGCGTTTTTTTCCCATGCAAACCTCAACGATAACAAGCGACCCTTATACCTTAACCGATATGGCTCAAAATTTGCGAAGTTACTTATTTTTACCTAACGAATCAAACTTGGGGATATCTGTTAAGATTTTGAATTTTTTTCATTTTTTCGTGTCGCCCTAATGGGCACTCATGGAAACCCTTTAAAAAAATGCAAATTGAACAAAAATTGGTTAATTAAATATTTGAGCCAAATATTTATTTGGAATTCAGGGAAAGTTGCTCACGGGTTAAATAATTTAAATAATTTTGCCATAATCTCTATGATGGCCAGTGGAAGTGATTTTACTGGAAGGCCCTTTGTGATTCTTGTGGCGGAAACTTGGCGTTTGTACCAGTACAAGTCGGTTCTGAAGTGTCACCGCAAGGCAGCCGAGAGCATCCGTAGAACCGCATCAATCTGCTGTGTGTGCTTGTGACCATGGAGAGTAATATTTCTGTGGTTCCGGTCCTGCTTCGATCATCCCAACCAGATATCTAAGAAGGTGCATCTGGTCAACTGGCTGAACGACGTCGTTACTGACATCTTCTGGAAATCAAGTCGGACGTAGAAAGTTCATCTGTTTGAAGATCTGAAGATTTGAAAAATTCTTGAAGATTGGGATTTAAAGATACCAGATTTGGTGAACCCGTTTCTTTATTAATACAAATATTCTTTCACTTACTCTAGCCTACACACACGCCACTAAAGTCAAACCACGCCAATATAACTATATACGCGGTAGGGTACTACCCTGGTCGTTCGCTGTGAGTGTTCGATTGCCGGCACTCTGTTGAAGGTTCGGCTATGGGTAGTATGCTTATTAATTTTGCGACATCTCATACCCTTAATGTCGTGACGGTTGAACAAGGGCGTCTGTGTGATGTGTCCCTACACCCGTTACAAATTTCCGTTGCTTTGGGGATGGGATGGGAAGCTTCTTTTGATTTAAGTACTGGTATTTGTAACAACAAAATTCGTACAAAAAAACATATGTGCGTGGGTGTACAGATTACTGAACATAAGATGACGAACTGTTGATCAAGCGAACACCTGTGAACTGGACCAAGCTGCCGGCGGGTATGAGAATTATTCATTCATTCATTCATTCATTCAGGGAAAGTTGCTCACGGGTCTAATTATTTAAGCCAAAGAACTTCCATGCCAAACTTGAGCCAAATCAGAGCACTTTTGAGTAGGATCCAGCTGATTTGACAAGAAATCGCTGTATACTAATTTAGGGGGCTGATTTTTAATTTTAACTTTAAATTTCCATAACATGTCCGTTTTGCTGACCTCTTGCTGTTACGAAATATTATTCAATCGGCGATTACATGGTGACTATTATTTACTATCTAATGATCCGATTTTCAATGCCAAAATAATGATTCCTTTGTGAACTTTTCTAATTATTTTTTCACATATTTAAAAAAATTAAACCCTTTAATAAATATTTTAAAATAAAAAAAAATAAAAAAGAGGGTTGGATCTAAGGACGATCCCCCCTTTCTGCTGCTGTTGCCGACCAACCGATGATAAATCGGAACCGCTTTTGCTGGCAAGAGGAAGAATCGATAGCTTTCAACGCAATTGGAATGGACAGCATAAATCTAGAATTTTCCGCTCATGCAATGGAAGAATTAGGTGTGCGCATAACAAGAAAAAAAAATAGTTACGAATATGGCAACTCCAACAGTGAACTACTGCTTCATTGTCTGACCCTGAGAATGGCTTTATTTCCAGATTTCAGGTACGTTAAGCATGATATATTCGACCAGGTGAAGCTATCATGGAACTGCAGAACTGTAATGTTTCAAATCCGAATTTATGCAGCATGACTATTTAAACGTCCTAGGTGAAGTTGAAAAAAAAACTGCTGTTGAGAAATTTTCATTCCATTTTTTCATTGCTTCAGAATGTGAGATCGTTTTAGAATTAAATATACATGTAATTATTAACACAAATATTTGATATCCATTTCAATTACAAATAAACTTGCATAACTAATTCATGGCACCTGGATCAGCAGCATTAAACAAAAAATACTTAGAGCTGCCACATGGTGGTACACGTGCACCACGTGCATTCTTTATGAACGCAATCTATCTTGCCCTTTTTGCATGCAAAAACTATGCTCCTGACCCACAACTCTAGGATACCTTCACCATGACCGCCAACGACGAAAGCAAGGATCAGGAGGACATTGAGCCACTGAGCACGTGTGTGTGTGTGTGTGTGTTTGGTGGTGTTTGAAAGTATTAGTATGTGTTTTTAACCGCAACCACTAATGGATGCGACGAATGGAGAATGTTTAAATTCAATTCATTTGCCCCAACAATGCAATGCAATGCTGAGAACAGGGTTGTTGCACGCGTAATTGAAGTTTGCTTTAAAAAAAAAAAAAACGATAACATCCTACTAATTTTAATCGATTTTGTATGTTGGATTTAAAAGTTGAACTTTAATGGTTGTGTACAAACATATTTAAAATGGTATGAAATTTTCCTATACACCCTATTGTGCATGCATGGCTGCGAATGAAGCAACTTACGTGCACAACAAACGGATGCCGGAAGGATGTACCGAGTGGTACTTGAAATATGCACTTTTGCTGTGTAGTAGAACTACAGTCTAGTTTGTTTCTGGTCCATCGGAAGTTGGAAGTTGTCCTGCAGGAAGAACGGAGCCCACCTGGTTTAAGTTTGTCTGTTGAAGGATGAACAATTGTCTGGGTAAGACGTAAAAGCACTTGTGAAAAGTTAATTAGTCATGAGTTTCTTTTTATACTTTCAGCATAAAAATTTCATTTGTAGAGCAGTTAACCAAATACTTATGACGATAAACAATTATAATCAAAGTGTGTTTAATTTCATGTTAAGCCATCAACATATGTATGTATTTTTTCCTAGTACTAAACTTGTTTTACTTGAAACTAAATACGAGGTAGTTTCCTTCCGCATCCTCCAGGATTGATCGACATATGTTCAACACAATTCACTGTTCAATGCAACAAGAGCACATCGTACTGTGAAACGACTGCTACTACACTTTGCATGCAATCAAGTTGCTTGTTCGGCATAAACATTGACTGCCTGAGCTTCATTTCAGGATGTTGTATCGATATTTGATTGAGATTGATGTAGAAAGTGAGATGAAATAAATAGCTCAAAGCATTTCTTAAAGTTAGATATAGTCGTGAATACTTTTAAAGAAAGAAAAAAAAAGGTTAAAATTCAGGAAAAAAAACCTCTGATTTAATTTCGAGTAGTCATGAAATGGAGCAAAAAAAAATCACAAACATCAATTCTATTTAACAAAATGAAAAACACAAAATAAAACAAACATGACAAATATAAAAAAAAATTACAAGGTATGAAAACAAAGAGCAAATTAATTAGTATTTGATAACAATTTGACTTTACCACACATTAATAAACATTAGAATTGACAACAGAAAGACTAGTCTATAAAAATCCAACAAGAACATCTCAATTCGAACCAGCTTTGCAAGAAACCAATGAGCGATTCTCTACCAAAACCAGAAATGGATTTTGCTTGTATTTTTTTATTTGGCTCAAACTTTGATGGGGGCTTCTCTTTGACCAAAGAAGCTATTTTGTGTCATTGGTTCACTCTTACAATTTTGGCAGCTGTCCATACAAAAATGGTACGTAAATATTCGAAAATCTGTAATTTTTGAATAAATTTTCTGATCAATTTGGTGTCATCCGCAAAGTTGTAGGTATTGTTGAGGAATATTCAGAAAAAAACAGGTACACGGAAAACAAATTTTGCCGATTTTGTAAACAGCTTTTTTTACAAAAGCTCAATTTCCCAAATTTTTTTTTATATGTTTTAGGGGACAAAAACCCGCCACTTTTGAGCCATAGAGAAGCATGGTCAAAAAAATCGGCCGCCAAGTTATGCAATTTTGAAAAAAATGTGATTCCTGGAAAAAAATGCATGCAGAAAATATTTTTTACATAATTTTTTTTAATGTAAAATTTAATTTGTAAGGACTGCTGCCAAAATTGTATGGAGACTTGTATGAGTGAACCAATGATACAAAATAGCTTCTTTGGCCATAGGAAAGGCCCCCACAAAGTTTGAGCCAAATAAAAAAAAATCAAAAATAGACAAAGGAGATAAAATTACTTATCAATCAATCTTAAATCTATTCAACATATTTCCGATATCATTGAGTTGGTTTATACAACGCTGTCAGTGACGGCCCGTCACAATAATCTATACACAAAATGGTTTCACGGAAGATGAAACACAGTTTCACGCTGCTCAGGTCGCATTTCGCTTATAAGTAAAGTAGTAAATCTTTCCCTGTTCCTGAGGGGAACACCCATGAAGATTATCGGGGCCGGCATTTACAAAGCGGATTCAGTGACAGTTTATTTATCAACTTAATGTTAACATGTTACGGTTAATGTTAACATTCCATAGGTCGTCTTCCTAAGGTGTCTTGATAAGGTCCAGTTTGTGACGATACACTACCTTCCCTTTACTAAGCAATCGAATCCAGAAGGGAAAAGATCACCAGTTGTGTTGGTCCGAGCCGGGATTTGAACCCCGATCTACCGCTTACGAGGCGGAAGCGTTACCACTAGGCTACGTGACTCGGTCATTTCGCTTATAAATCATTGCAAATTCGTTCCACTTTCCACGCCAGCAGTTCCTTCTCTTTGGCGTTACAATTTTGCCTTTTCCTTCTCCGAATTGCACGGTATGTTGAGCTTTGAAATCAAAAGCTAATAAATTGTGAAGCCAGAAGCCGAGCGCATCAACAACGTGGTGACCCTTATCATTCGGTTTGAAGTTCCAATATTTGTATTTACTGATTACGGTAATCATGCTTCTTTAATCAGAGGGAGAGATTCCATTGAGTGGATCCTTTGATTTATTGTGGAATGTAGTGTTTTCTGATTATGCTTTCGAATTAAATTAAGTTTTTTTTTGCAGAATCAAGTATAAAAAGTATTACAAAATGACGTCCTTTTCTCGATTCGAACCAAGTCGATACTTGGCAGCAAAGCAAATCGATGATGATTTAAAATTGTGATTAAATTTGAATTTTGGGAAAAATAAAATCCCTGGAAGTTGAAAAGATGTAGTAATCATCGTTCGTTTCGCTTGGGGTACCTAGTTTACTTTAGGAGAAAACTCTGCTTTTTCCTATCATATTTTTTTAAGAAAGGTATTTGAAAGACCTTTCTATGACGTCCAAAATATTGAAGTAATGAGTATATGATGTTCAATTTACAGCACATTTCGACGTCGTCGTGCTATCGAGAAACACGCGTTTTAATGTTTGACCTTGAATATTCAAAAACGAGAGCACGCAATGTAAACAATAACAAACACGTTTTGTTTGGCTCACCATTCTGTGCATTGTCCCAAAGTTTGGTTGAAGTTGGTTGCTGGAGTCCCGAGTTATAATTACAAATGTTTACGGTAGTCTAGCTTGTGCGTGCGACAAACGCATCCTGACTTTCCTGGCCTGAAATCCCTTTGGCCTTTTGTCGCACTTACATCAATTTTCATGGAGTGACAAGATAGCACGACAAGATTGAAACTACTTTCATATGTAAAGTGACAAAAATGCACGGAGTTTTTTCGGTTTTCGTTGAATATCTCAGGATTGAAATCGAATTTTGGGGATCTGTGAAGGTCAAAAGGTGAGGCATTGTGAGCTGCACAAAATGGCGTTCTTAACTCAATTTGGCCCAAAATGCACGTACGACAAGTTAGCACGATGGCGACGATTTGTAGAGGTAAGACATTGTTATTTTAGAAAAATATATACAGCAGGTCCATTTGAAAAGAGACCAAACCGAAAAAATGTTCTCCAATCGGGCTCAATTTTTTTCTGGGGATTCCTTAATCGAAATAATTAGACCCATGTTTTTTGGTTGGCCGTTAGGGTGACCTACATCGTGCTAGGGTGGTCCCAAAAACGGTAATTTTCGTAAATTTTCATTACTCCATGCCATTTCAATCGAGTTCAGCTGTTTTTGACGCAAATAAATTGAGATCCGAAAAAACCACCCAAACATTTGAAAAAGTCGTATGAAAACATAAAATGGCGCTTTGACCGTGTCTGGGCCTATGTCTGAAAATATTGTTATCGGATTCCTCAGAAAATTTCACACAGCGTATCAAAAAATTGGCGATGTCGACTCGTACGTTACCTAGATATGATTTTTTGAAAATAAAAACTGAGAAAACGAGAAAAAAACAAGTTTTTCCACTAAAACTGCGATAACTTGCAAATTTAAACGATGAGCTATACATTAGTTTGGCTCACGGATACATGAAAACGACAAAAGTGTTTTATTTAGAGGGCCTCAACAGGAGTTTACAAGCACTATTGCCCCAGAAGCTAGCCTAAAATTTTGAGCGCATTTGGTTAAGGTTTAGTTGTTCCATTGTTGACCTGATGTTGTAATGGAATTCATATAAATTGATTTTTTTATTTTTCACTATTTAACTCTTCTTCGAGAATGTTTTCCTATACCCGATGAAATTTTCGCAAATAAAAGGTTTCTTTTTGGGAGTTTGATCCGGGGAAAACTTTGTAAAACAAAGCGCAATAGGAATTTATCCCGGAAAGGTACAATAAATGTTTGTAGCACATTATAACTTTTTACCATACTCCAAAAAATATTCTGTATCTTTCCGTGATTGATTCCTAGCATTTTGCGATGACCTACAAAGTTGTTCCCCGGATCAAAAGCTTTAAGAAACTCAAGAATAGGAAATATAACCAAATGAGCTCAAAATTTCAGGCTAGCTTCTGGGGCTATATTGCTTGAAAATTTCGGTTGAGGCACTCGAAATTAAACACTTTTGTTTTTTTTTTCATATATCCGTGGGCCACGCTACTATAGTACTATACATGTTTGGGTACCAACATTTTTGTAATTGAAAGACGCAACTTTGTAACTTGTGTAATTTTAAAGATACAAGGAAAAAAGAAATTGAAATCCCACAAAAATGACAAATTTCGCATGGAATGTCGAAAGTTTTTTCGGGTGTTTGTGAAACTATTTGATCAATCAGATCTGTTTAGGTCTTGTTAGCATCGTGATTCATTTCTACAAAACATAATATGTACAAATAATGAGGCTCTCACCATATTCTATTCAGAGTTATGACAATTTCGGTTAAAAACATCAAAGTGCAAAATCCCTTGTGGTGGTTTCTTAAAATGCTTTCAAACGTAGTGAACTAAACACAAATTTGATGTTTTTTCTTAAAAACTGTAGCAACAAACTTAGTGATGATATATTTGACGTAAAAGTAAAATTTGAACACTTAAAATATGATTTAAACATGAAAAACTATAGCATGAGCATGAGCATGAGCATGGTTGACTGCCAATGAGCTGCTACTCCGTTATTGACAGATCAGCTGAAGTTAAACAATGAATCAAAAATGATCAGTGGGAGCCAACCATCCGTTCACTGTTTAACCCCTGAAGATCCCGACTTTATTAGTCAATACCGGCGCCCTCCCAAGAAGCCTGCAGTTCAACAAAAGGGAGGAATGTTAGTCCGATAGTTGAAGTTGCAGACTCATCAAGCACATAGTTTTTCGCTATATACTTGTTGATACCGCTTGAGACCGTTGAATCCACAGCATCTCCTTCAAGCATCACGTGATTATTTTTTTTTGGGTTAGTAGGATAAGGTATTGGCTTTTCGATGCCTCCCGAGCTACGATGCTATGGGGAGGACTTTCATAACAAACCCGTCGGCGAGCCTTCCGAGCAACGATGCTATGGGAAGGTCTTTCTAATTAGCACACCAAAACACTCGCGCACAGGTATTTAAATACTGAATAAATGTAATTTTTCATCACGATTACCCAGACGACATTGATGATATAGGAAGGACTTTTTTACAGTCATTTACAGTAACACTTAAACTTATTTTAATGCAACAATTCACACGACGTCGTGCCTCCCGATCAACGATGATGTAGGAAGGACTTGAGCAAGCCAATCAGGATGAAACACGAAATAAAATTCTTTTCTTTTCACACACAATGCCACATAATTGACCGCGCGTCACCACCCAACAAATTGAACTGATTTTCTTCTGCTTGTGGGCAAGCCAACCAGGAAGAAACACGAAATAAAATTCTTTTCTTTTCACACACAATGCCACATAATTGACCGCGCGTCACCACTCAACAAATTGAACTGATTTTTTCTGCTTGTGGGCAAGCCAACCAGGATGAAACACGAAATAAAATTCTTTTCTTTTCACACACAATGCCACATAATTGACCGCGCGTCACCACCCAACAAATTGAACTGATTTTCTTCTGCTTGTGGGCAAGCCAACCAGGATGAAACACGAAATAAAATTCTTTTCTTTTCACACACAATGCCACATAATTGACCGCGCGTCACCACCCAACAAATTGAACTGATTTTCTTCTGCTTGTGGGTAAGCCAACCAGGATGAAACACGAAATAAAATTCTTTTCTTTTCACACACAATGCCACATAATTGACCGCGCGTCACCACCCAACAAATTGAACTGATTTTCTTCTGCTTGTGGGCAAGCCAACCAGGAAGAAACACGAAATAAAATTCTTTTCTTTTCACACACAATGCCACATAATTGACCGCGCGTCACCACCCAACAAATTGAACTGATTTTCTTCTGCTTGTGGGTAAGCCAACCAGGATGAAACACGAAATAAAATTCTTTTCTTTTCACACACAATGCCACATAATTGACCGCGCGTCACCACCCAACAAATTGAACTGATTTTCTTCTGCTTGTGGGCAAGCCAACCAGGAAGAAACACGAAATAAAATTCTTTTCTTTTCACACACAATGCCACATAATTGACCGCGCGTCACCACTCAACAAATTGAACTGATTTTATCTGCTTGTGGGCAAGCCAACCAGGATGAAACACGGAATAAAATTCTCTTCTTTTCACACACAATGCCACATAATTGACCGCGCGTCACCACTCAACAAATTGAACTGATTTTTTCTGCTTGTGGGCAAGCCAACCAGGATGAAACACGAAATAAAATTCTTTTCTTTTCACACACAATGCCACATAATTGACCGCGCGTCACCACTCAACAAATTGAACTGATTTTTTCTGCTTGTGGGCAAGCCAACCAGGATGAAACACGAAATAAAATTCTTTTCTTTTCACACACAATGCCACATAATTGACCGCGCGTCACCACCCAACAAATTGAACTGATTTTCTTCTGCTTGTGGGTAAGCCAACCAGGATGAAACACGGAATAAAATTCTCTTCTTTTCACACACAATGCCACATAATTGACCGCGCGTCACCACCCAACAAATTGAACTGATTTTCTTCTGCTTGTGGGTAAGCCAACCAGGAAGAAACACGAAATAAAATTCTTTTCTTTTCACACACAATGCCACATAATTGACCGCGCGTCACCACTCAACAAATTGAACTGATTTTTTCTGCTTGTGGGCAAGCCAACCAGGATGAAACACGAAATAAAATTCTTTTCTTTTCACACACAATGCCACATAATTGACCGCGCGTCACCACTCAACAAATTGAACTGTTTTTTTCTGCTTGTGGGCAAGCCAACCAGGATGAAACACGAAATAAAATTCTTTTCTTTTCACACACAATGCCACATAATTGACCGCGCGTCACCACCCAACAAATTGAACTGATTTTCTTCTGCTTGTGGGTAAGCCAACCAGGATGAAACACGAAATAAAATTCTTTTCTTTTCACACACAATGCCACATAATTGACCGCGCGTCACCACCCAACAAATTGAACTGATTTTCTTCTGCTTGTGGGCAAGCCAACCAGGAAGAAACACGAAATAAAATTCTTTTCTTTTCACACACAATGCCACATAATTGACCGCGCGTCACCACCCAACAAATTGAATTGATTTTCTTCTGCTTGTGGGTAAGCCAACCAGGATGAAACACGAAATAAAATTCTTTTCTTTTCACACACAATGCCACATAATTGACCGCGCGTCACCACCCAACAAATTGAACTGATTTTCTTCTGCTTTTGGGCAAGCCAACCAGGAAGAAACACGAAATAAAATTCTTTTCTTTTCACACACAATGCCACATAATTGACCGCGCGTCACCACCCAACAAATTGAACTGATTTTCTTCTGCTTGTGGGCAAGCCAACCAGGAAGAAACACGAAATAAAATTCTTTTCTTTTCACACACAATGCCACATAATTGACCGCGCGTCACCACCCAACAAATTGAATTGATTTTCTTCTGCTTGTGGGTAAGCCAACCAGGATGAAACACGAAATAAAATTCTTTTCTTTTCACACACAATGCCACATAATTGACCGCGCGTCACCACCCAACAAATTGAACTGATTTTCTTCTGCTTGTGGGCAAGCCAACCAGGAAGAAACACGAAATAAAATTCTTTTCTTTTCACACACAATGCCACATAATTGACCGCGCGTCACCACCCAACAAATTGAATTGATTTTCTTCTGCTTGTGGGTAAGCCAACCAGGATGAAACACGAAATAAAATTCTTTTCTTTTCACACACAATGCCACATAATTGACCGCGCGTCACCACCCAACAAATTGAACTGATTTTTTCTGCTTGTGGGCAAGCCAACCAGGAAGAAACACGAAATAAAATTCTTTTCTTTTCACACACAATGCCACATAATTGACCGCGCGTCACCACCCAACAAATTGAATTGATTTTCTTCTGCTTGTGGGTAAGCCAACCAGGATGAAACACGAAATAAAATTCTTTTCTTTTCACACACAATGCCACATAATTGACCGCGCGTCACCACCCAACAAATTGAACTGATTTTCTTCTGCTTGTGGGCAAGCCAACCAGGAAGAAACACGAAATAAAATTCTTTTCTTTTCACACACAATGCCACATAATTGACCGCGCGTCACCACCCAACAAATTGAATTGATTTTCTTCTGCTTGTGGGTAAGCCAACCAGGATGAAACACGAAATAAAATTCTTTTCTTTTCACACACAATGCCACATAATTGACCGCGCGTCACCACCCAACAAATTGAACTGATTTTTTCTGCTTGTGGGCAAGCCAACCAGGATGAAACACGAAATAAAATTCTTTTCTTTTCACACACAATGCCACATAATTGACCGCGCGTCACCACCCAACAAATTGAACTGATTTTCTTCTGCTTGTGGGTAAGCCAACCAGGATGAAACACGAAATAAAATTCTTTTCTTTTCACACACAATGCCACATAATTGACCGCGCGTCACCACCCAACAAATTGAACTGATTTTCTTCTGCTTGTGGGCAAGCCAACCAGGAAGAAACACGAAATAAAATTCTTTTCTTTTCACACACAATGCCACATAATTGACCGCGCGTCACCACCCAACAAATTGAATTGATTTTCTTCTGCTTGTGGGTAAGCCAACCAGGATGAAACACGAAATAAAATTCTTTTCTTTTCACACACAATGCCACATAATTGACCGCGCGTCACCACCCAACAAATTGAACTGATTTTCTTCTGCTTGTGGGTAAGCCAACCAGGATGAAACACGAAATAAAATTCTTTTCTTTTCACACACAATGCCACATAATTGACCGCGCGTCACCACCCAACAAATTGAACTGATTTTCTTCTGCTTGTGGGCAAGCCAACCAGGAAGAAACACGAAATAAAATTCTTTTCTTTTCACACACAATGCCACATAATTGACCGCGCGTCACCACCCAACAAATTGAACTGATTTTCTTCTGCTTGTGGGCAAGCCAACCAGGAAGAAACACGAAATAAAATTCTTTTCTTTTCACACACAATGCCACATAATTGACCGCGCGTCACCACCCAACAAATTGAACTGATTTTCTTCTGCTTGTGGGCAAGCCAACCAGGAAGAAACACGAAATAAAATTCTTTTCTTTTCACACACAATGCCACATAATTGACCGCGCGTCACCACCCAACAAATTGAACTGATTTTCTTCTGCTTGTGGGCAAGCCAACCAGGAAGAAACACGAAATAAAATTCTTTTCTTTTCACACACAATGCCACATAATTGACCGCGCGTCACCACCCAACAAATTGAATTGATTTTCTTCTGCTTGTGGGTAAGCCAACCAGGATGAAACACGAAATAAAATTCTTTTCTTTTCACACACAATGCCACATAATTGACCGCGCGTCACCACCCAACAAATTGAACTGATTTTCTTCTGCTTGTGGGCAAGCCAACCAGGAAGAAACACGAAATAAAATTCTTTTCTTTTCACACACAATGCCACATAATTGACCGCGCGTCACCACCCAACAAATTGAACTGATTTTCTTCTGCTTGTGGGCAAGCCAACCAGGAAGAAACACGAAATAAAATTCTTTTCTTTTCACACACAATGCCACATAATTGACCGCGCGTCACCACCCAACAAATTGAACTGATTTTCTTCTGCTTGTGGGCAAGCCAACCAGGAAGAAACACGAAATAAAATTCTTTTCTTTTCACACACAATGCCACATAATTGACCGCGCGTCACCACCCAACAAATTGAATTGATTTTCTTCTGCTTGTGGGTAAGCCAACCAGGATGAAACACGAAATAAAATTCTTTTCTTTTCACACACAATGCCACATAATTGACCGCGCGTCACCACCCAACAAATTGAACTGATTTTCTTCTGCTTGTGGGCAAGCCAACCAGGAAGAAACACGAAATAAAATTCTTTTCTTTTCACACACAATGCCACATAATTGACCGCGCGTCACCACCCAACAAATTGAACTGATTTTCTTCTGCTTGTGGGCAAGCCAACCAGGAAGAAACACGAAATAAAATTCTTTTCTTTTCACACACAATGCCACATAATTGACCGCGCGTCACCACCCAACAAATTGAACTGATTTTCTTCTGCTTGTGGGTAAGCCAACCAGGATGAAACACGAAATAAAATTCTTTTCTTTTCACACACAATGCCACATAATTGACCGCGCGTCACCACCCAACAAATTGAACTGATTTTCTTCTGCTTGTGGGCAAGCCAACCAGGAAGAAACACGAAATAAAATTCTTTTCTTTTCACACACAATGCCACATAATTGACCGCGCGTCACCACCCAACAAATTGAATTGATTTTCTTCTGCTTGTGGGTAAGCCAACCAGGATGAAACACGAAATAAAATTCTTTTCTTTTCACACACAATGCCACATAATTGACCGCGCGTCACCACCCAACAAATTGAACTGATTTTCTTCTGCTTGTGGGCAAGCCAACCAGGAAGAAACACGAAATAAAATTCTTTTCTTTTCACACACAATGCCACATAATTGACCGCGCGTCACCACCCAACAAATTGAACTGATTTTCTTCTGCTTGTGGGCAAGCCAACCAGGAAGAAACACGAAATAAAATTCTTTTCTTTTCACACACAATGCCACATAATTGACCGCGCGTCACCACCCAACAAATTGAATTGATTTTCTTCTGCTTGTGGGTAAGCCAACCAGGATGAAACACGAAATAAAATTCTTTTCTTTTCACACACAATGCCACATAATTGACCGCGCGTCACCACCCAACAAATTGAACTGATTTTCTTCTGCTTGTGGGCAAGCCAACCAGGAAGAAACACGAAATAAAATTCTTTTCTTTTCACACACAATGCCACATAATTGACCGCGCGTCACCACCCAACAAATTGAACTGATTTTCTTCTGCTTGTGGGCAAGCCAACCAGGAAGAAACACGAAATAAAATTCTTTTCTTTTCACACACAATGCCACATAATTGACCGCGCGTCACCACCCAACAAATTGAATTGATTTTCTTCTGCTTGTGGGTAAGCCAACCAGGATGAAACACGAAATAAAATTCTTTTCTTTTCACACACAATGCCACATAATTGACCGCGCGTCACCACCCAACAAATTGAACTGATTTTCTTCTGCTTGTGGGCAAGCCAACCAGGAAGAAACACGAAATAAAATTCTTTTCTTTTCACACACAATGCCACATAATTGACCGCGCGTCACCACTCAACAAATTGAACTGATTTTTTCTGCTTGTGGGCAAGCCAACCAGGATGAAACACGAAATAAAATTCTTTTCTTTTCACACACAATGCCACATAATTGACCGCGCGTCACCACCCAACAAATTGAACTGATTTTCTTCTGCTTGTGGGTAAGCCAACCAGGAAGAAACACGAAATAAAATTCTTTTCTTTTCACACACAATGCCACATAATTGACCGCGCGTCACCACCCAACAAATTGAATTGATTTTCTTCTGCTTGTGGGTAAGCCAACCAGGATGAAACACGAAATAAAATTCTTTTCTTTTCACACACAATGCTACATAATTGACCGCGCGTCACCACCCAACAAATTGAACTGATTTTCTTCTGCTTGTGGGCAAGCCAACCAGGAAGAAACACGAAATAAAATTCTTTTCTTTTCACACACAATGCCACATAATTGACCGCGCGTCACCACCCAACAAATTGAACTGATTTTCTTCTGCTTGTGGGCAAGCCAACCAGGAAGAAACACGAAATAAAATTCTTTTCTTTTCACACACAATGCCACATAATTGACCGCGCGTCACCACCCAACAAATTGAATTGATTTTCTTCTGCTTGTGGGTAAGCCAACCAGGATGAAACACGAAATAAAATTCTTTTCTTTTCACACACAATGCCACATAATTGACCGCGCGTCACCACCCAACAAATTGAACTGATTTTCTTCTGCTTGTGGGCAAGCCAACCAGGAAGAAACACGAAATAAAATTCTTTTCTTTTCACACACAATGCCACATAATTGACCGCGCGTCACCACTCAACAAATTGAACTGATTTTTTCTGCTTGTGGGCAAGCCAACCAGGATGAAACACGAAATAAAATTCTTTTCTTTTCACACACAATGCCACATAATTGACCGCGCGTCACCACCCAACAAATTGAACTGATTTTCTTCTGCTTGTGGGTAAGCCAACCAGGAAGAAACACGAAATAAAATTCTTTTCTTTTCACACACAATGCCACATAATTGACCGCGCGTCACCACCCAACAAATTGAATTGATTTTCTTCTGCTTGTGGGTAAGCCAACCAGGATGAAACACGAAATAAAATTCTTTTCTTTTCACACACAATGCCACATAATTGACCGCGCGTCACCACCCAACAAATTGAACTGATTTTCTTCTGCTTGTGGGTAAGCCAACCAGGATGAAACACGAAATAAAATTCTTTTCTTTTCACACACAATGCCACATAATTGACCGCGCGTCACCACCCAACAAATTGAATTGATTTTCTTCTGCTTGTGGGTAAGCCAACCAGGAAGAAACACGAAATAAAATTCTTTTCTTTTCACACACAATGCCACATAATTGACCGCGCGTCACCACTCAACAAATTGAACTGTTTTTTTCTGCTTGTGGGCAAGCCAACCAGGATGAAACACGAAATAAAATTCTTTTCTTTTCACACACAATGCCACATAATTGACCGCGCGTCACCACCCAACAAATTGAACTGATTTTCTTCTGCTTGTGGGTAAGCCAACCAGGATGAAACACGAAATAAAATTCTTTTCTTTTCACACACAATGCCACATAATTGACCGCGCGTCACCACCCAACAAATTGAACTGATTTTCTTCTGCTTGTGGGCAAGCCAACCAGGAAGAAACACGAAATAAAATTCTTTTCTTTTCACACACAATGCCACATAATTGACCGCGCGTCACCACCCAACAAATTGAACTGATTTTCTTCTGCTTGTGGGTAAGCCAACCAGGATGAAACACGAAATAAAATTCTTTTCTTTTCACACACAATGCCACATAATTGACCGCGCGTCACCACCCAACAAATTGAATTGATTTTCTTCTGCTTGTGGGTAAGCCAACCAGGAAGAAACACGAAATAAAATTCTTTTCTTTTCACACACAATGCCACATAATTGACCGCGCGTCACCACCCAACAAATTGAACTGATTTTCTTCTGCTTGTGGGCAAGCCAACCAGGAAGAAACACGAAATAAAATTCTTTTCTTTTCACACACAATGCCACATAATTGACCGCGCGTCACCACCCAACAAATTGAACTGATTTTTTTCTGCTTGTGGGCAAGCCAACCAGGAAGAAACACGAAATAAAATTCTTTTCTTTTCACACACAATGCCACATAATTGACCGCGCGTCACCACCCAACAAATTGAACTGATTTTTTCTGCTTGTGGGCAAGCCAACCAGGATGAAACACGAAATAAAATTCTTTTCTTTTCACACACAATGCCACATAATTGACCGCGCGTCACCACTCAACAAATTGAACTGTTTTTTTCTGCTTGTGGGCAAGCCAACCAGGATGAAACACGAAATAAAATTCTTTTCTTTTCACACACAATGCCACATAATTGACCGCGCGTCACCGCCCAACAAATTGAACTGATTTTCTTCTGCTTGTGGGTAAGCCAACCAGGATGAAACACGAAATAAAATTCTTTTCTTTTCACACACAATGCCACATAATTGACCGCGCGTCACCACCCAACAAATTGAACTGATTTTCTTCTGCTTGTGGGCAAGCCAACCAGGAAGAAACACGAAATAAAATTCTTTTCTTTTCACACACAATGCCACATAATTGACCGCGCGTCACCACCCAACAAATTGAACTGATTTTCTTCTGCTTGTGGGTAAGCCAACCAGGATGAAACACGAAATAAAATTCTTTTCTTTTCACACACAATGCCACATAATTGACCGCGCGTCACCACTCAACAAATTGAACTGTTTTTTTCTGCTTGTGGGCAAGCCAACCAGGATGAAACACGAAATAAAATTCTTTTCTTTTCACACACAATGCCACATAATTGACCGCGCGTCACCACCCAACAAATTGAACTGATTTTCTTCTGCTTGTGGGTAAGCCAACCAGGATGAAACACGAAATAAAATTCTTTTCTTTTCACACACAATGCCACATAATTGACCGCGCGTCACCACCCAACAAATTGAACTGATTTTCTTCTGCTTGTGGGTAAGCCAACCAGGATGAAACACGAAATAAAATTCTTTTCTTTTCACACACAATGCCACATAATTGACCGCGCGTCACCACCCAACAAATTGAACTGATTTTCTTCTGCTTGTGGGTAAGCCAACCAGGATGAAACACGAAATAAAATTCTTTTCTTTTCACACACAATGCCACATAATTGACCGCGCGTCACCACCCAACAAATTGAACTGATTTTCTTCTGCTTGTGGGCAAGCCAACCAGGAAGAAACACGAAATAAAATTCTTTTCTTTTCACACACAATGCCACATAATTGACCGCGCGTCACCACCCAACAAATTGAACTGATTTTCTTCTGCTTGTGGGCAAGCCAACCAGGATGAAACACGAAATAAAATTCTTTTCTTTTCACACACAATGCCACATAATTGACCGCGCGTCACCACCCAACAAATTGAACTGATTTTCTTCTGCTTGTGGGCAAGCCAACCAGGATGAAACACGAAATAAAATTCTTTTCTTTTCACACACAATGCCACATAATTGACCGCGCGTCACCACTCAACAAATTGAACTGTTTTTTTCTGCTTGTGGGCAAGCCAACCAGGATGAAACACGAAATAAAATTCTTTTCTTTTCACACACAATGCCACATAATTGACCGCGCGTCACCACCCAACAAATTGAACTGATTTTCTTCTGCTTGTGGGTAAGCCAACCAGGATGAAACACGAAATAAAATTCTTTTCTTTTCACACACAATGCCACATAATTGACCGCGCGTCACCACCCAACAAATTGAACTGATTTTCTTCTGCTTGTGGGCAAGCCAACCAGGAAGAAACACGAAATAAAATTCTTTTCTTTTCACACACAATGCCACATAATTGACCGCGCGTCACCACCCAACAAATTGAACTGATTTTCTTCTGCTTGTGGGTAAGCCAACCAGGATGAAACACGAAATAAAATTCTTTTCTTTTCACACACAATGCCACATAATTGACCGCGCGTCACCACCCAACAAATTGAACTGATTTTCTTCTGCTTGTGGGCAAGCCAACCAGGAAGAAACACGAAATAAAATTCTTTTCTTTTCACACACAATGCCACATAATTGACCGCGCGTCACCACCCAACAAATTGAACTGATTTTCTTCTGCTTGTGGGCAAGCCAACCAGGAAGAAACACGAAATAAAATTCTTTTCTTTTCACACACAATGCCACATAATTGACCGCGCGTCACCACCCAACAAATTGAACTGATTTTTTTCTGCTTGTGGGCAAGCCAACCAGGAAGAAACACGAAATAAAATTCTTTTCTTTTCACACACAATGCCACATAATTGACCGCGCGTCACCACCCAACAAATTGAACTGATTTTCTTCTGCTTGTGGGCAAGCCAACCAGGAAGAAACACGAAATAAAATTCTTTTCTTTTCACACACAATGCCACATAATTGACCGCGCGTCACCACCCAACAAATTGAACTGATTTTCTTCTGCTTGTGGGCAAGCCAACCAGGAAGAAACACGAAATAAAATTCTTTTCTTTTCACACACAATGCCACATAATTGACCGCGCGTCACCACCCAACAAATTGAACTGATTTTCTTCTGCTTGTGGGTAAGCCAACCAGGATGAAACACGAAATAAAATTCTTTTCTTTTCACACACAATGCCACATAATTGACCGCGCGTCACCACCCAACAAATTGAATTGATTTTCTTCTGCTTGTGGGTAAGCCAACCAGGAAGAAACACGAAATAAAATTCTTTTCTTTTCACACACAATGCCACATAATTGACCGCGCGTCACCACCCAACAAATTGAATTGATTTTCTTCTGCTTGTGGGTAAGCCAACCAGGATGAAACACGAAATAAAATTCTTTTCTTTTCACACACAATGCCACATAATTGACCGCGCGTCACCACCCAACAAATTGAATTGATTTTCTTCTGCTTGTGGGTAAGCCAACCAGGATGAAACACGAAATAAAATTCTTTTCTTTTCACACACAATGCCACATAATTGACCGCGCGTCACCACCCAACAAATTGAACTGATTTTCTTCTGCTTGTGGGCAAGCCAACCAGGAAGAAACACGAAATAAAATTCTTTTCTTTTCACACACAATGCCACATAATTGACCGCGCGTCACCACCCAACAAATTGAACTGATTTTCTTCTGCTTGTGGGCAAGCCAACCAGGAAGAAACACGAAATAAAATTCTTTTCTTTTCACACACAATGCCACATAATTGACCGCGCGTCACCACCCAACAAATTGAACTGATTTTCTTCTGCTTGTGGGCAAGCCAACCAGGAAGAAACACGAAATAAAATTCTTTTCTTTTCACACACAATGCCACATAATTGACCGCGCGTCACCACCCAACAAATTGAACTGATTTTCTTCTGCTTGTGGGCAAGCCAACCAGGAAGAAACACGAAATAAAATTCTTTTCTTTTCACACACAATGCCACATAATTGACCGCGCGTCACCACCCAACAAATTGAACTGATTTTCTTCTGCTTGTGGGCAAGCCAACCAGGAAGAAACACGAAATAAAATTCTTTTCTTTTCACACACAATGCCACATAATTGACCGCCCGTCACCACCCAACAAATTGAATTGATTTTCTTCTGCTTGTGGGTAAGCCAACCAGGATGAAACACGAAATAAAATTCTTTTCTTTTCACACACAATGCCACATAATTGACCGCGCGTCACCACCCAACAAATTGAACTGATTTTCTTCTGCTTGTGGGCAAGCCAACCAGGAAGAAACACGAAATAAAATTCTTTTCTTTTCACACACAATGCCACATAATTGACCGCGCGTCACCACCCAACAAATTGAACTGATTTTCTTCTGCTTGTGGGCAAGCCAACCAGGAAGAAACACGAAATAAAATTCTTTTCTTTTCACACACAATGCCACATAATTGACCGCGCGTCACCACCCAACAAATTGAACTGATTTTCTTCTGCTTGTGGGCAAGCCAACCAGGAAGAAACACGAAATAAAATTCTTTTCTTTTCACACACAATGCCACATAATTGACCGCGCGTCACCACCCAACAAATTGAACTGATTTTCTTCTGCTTGTGGGTAAGCCAACCAGGATGAAACACGAAATAAAATTCTTTTCTTTTCACACACAATGCCACATAATTGACCGCGCGTCACCACCCAACAAATTGAACTGATTTTCTTCTGCTTGTGGGCAAGCCAACCAGGAAGAAACACGAAATAAAATTCTTTTCTTTTCACACACAATGCCACATAATTGACCGCGCGTCACCACCCAACAAATTGAACTGATTTTCTTCTGCTTGTGGGTAAGCCAACCAGGATGAAACACGAAATAAAATTCTTTTCTTTTCACACACAATGCCACATAATTGACCGCGCGTCACCACCCAACAAATTGAACTGATTTTCTTCTGCTTGTGGGCAAGCCAACCAGGAAGAAACACGAAATAAAATTCTTTTCTTTTCACACACAATGCCACATAATTGACCGCGCGTCACCACTCAACAAATTGAACTGATTTTATCTGCTTGTGGGCAAGCCAACCAGGATGAAACACGGAATAAAATTCTCTTCTTTTCACACACAATGCCACATAATTGACCGCGCGTCACCACTCAACAAATTGAACTGATTTTTTCTGCTTGTGGGCAAGCCAACCAGGATGAAACACGAAATAAAATTCTTTTCTTTTCACACACAATGCCACATAATTGACCGCGCGTCACCACTCAACAAATTGAACTGATTTTTTCTGCTTGTGGGCAAGCCAACCAGGATGAAACACGAAATAAAATTCTTTTCTTTTCACACACAATGCCACATAGTTGACCGCGCGTCACCACCCAACAAATTGAATTGATTTTCTTCTGCTTGTGGGTAAGCCAACCAGGATGAAACACGAAATAAAATTCTTTTCTTTTCACACACAATGCCACATAATTGACCGCGCGTCACCACCCAACAAATTGAACTGATTTTCTTCTGCTTGTGGGTAAGCCAACCAGGATGAAACACGAAATAAAATTCTTTTCTTTTCACACACAATGCCACATAATTGACCGCGCGTCACCACCCAACAAATTGAACTGATTTTCTTCTGCTTGTGGGCAAGCCAACCAGGAAGAAACACGAAATAAAATTCTTTTCTTTTCACACACAATGCCACATAATTGACCGCGCGTCACCACTCAACAAATTGAACTGATTTTTTCTGCTTGTGGGCAAGCCAACCAGGAAGAAACACGAAATAAAATTCTTTTCTTTTCACACACAATGCCACATAATTGACCGCGCGTCACCACCCAACAAATTGAATTGATTTTCTTCTGCTTGTGGGTAAGCCAACCAGGATGAAACACGGAATAAAATTCTCTTCTTTTCACACACAATGCCACATAATTGACCGCGCGTCACCACCCAACAAATTGAACTGATTTTCTTCTGCTTGTGGGTAAGCCAACCAGGATGAAACACGAAATAAAATTCTTTTCTTTTCACACACAATGCCACATAATTGACCGCGCGTCACCACCCAACAAATTGAACTGATTTTCTTCTGCTTGTGGGTAAGCCAACCAGGAAGAAACACGAAATAAAATCACGGGTCCCCCACAGACCGTTATTATCAAAAAAAAATTTCCACCCAAACCAATGATTGGACATGGTTCCTGGGACCATTCTGCACCTCTGGGCCGAGTTTCAAAATATTTGCCGGCAGAAATTTCGAATACGGTCAGTTTTAGTGTTTTGAGTAAAAATTAAGGGGAAATCGCATGTAAAATGCGTAGGAAAAGTTCAAAGCTTCGATGTTTTAACTCTAAAACGTTACTGGTCATAGTTTTAAGTTGTTCTTACACGTAGCAGAATGATATAAAACGATTTACCGGACTGACTTAACCGGATTAAGCCTAAGTTAAGTGACTTAAGTCTATAATTTTCAAGTTTATATATAAATATCTAATAAAAGCTCCTATATTAGGCAATTTCAAGTCAAGGAAAGCTAGATTGCACAAAACTAACATAAAATGGGGTGACTTTGAGCCAAAAGGGTGACTTTCTACCAACTTTACGATTGCATAATAGCTATATAGCTTAACTACAAGCTCAAAAGGCTTGAATTGTAAGGTTTAATCGTTGCAAATATTGTTCATAGTTTATGTTGCACTCTCCCAACATTTTCAAAAATGCCGTAAAAAGTTAGATAATCACGAAAAACATAAAAAAAAGATAACGCTTTAGTGTTATTAGCCTTACCCTGAACCCGACAAGAGTTTTAAAACACAAACTACAACTACAACTACTTACATACAATTCATACATCGGCCATCGTATGTAAGTATTTGTAAGCCCAATAGTTTACATATATTTGACTATACTATTTTCAAATTTTCATAATATTTGCCAAGCTTGTTAAAAGAGTAGATGAGTGATTGTGTTTTCACGTGGGGAAAGAATAAGTTTTGTTTTGCTGAATATATTATCAGCAAACGTACTTGCTGATCAATAACATGTTTCAATGAATTGTAACGATGATCAAAATTTATCAACAACACTTTATTCAATTACAGGATAAAATATTTTATTATGATATACATGTTTAAAATTCATAATTGGTTGGAAATATTAATCCTATAGGAAGTTGTGACATAGAACTTTTTCTAATAATAATCATTACACAGGACAACAAAAAAGTATGGGCTAAATGATAGCTGAAATACTCTCTGGATTTCATTCGTATGTTTCAAATTTGTAAAAGTTTCAAAACAAAAAAGGACAATTTATTTTGCAATACCACAAATTTGCTACGTTACAAAAGTTGTTGCCCTAATATTTTGATTGTTTTATTTAGATTCAGTATGAATTGATTCAGAAAAATTTGCGCATGATTTTCAGATTTGTCACTTCAAGGCAGGGATGCCAGATACACAGATTTGTCTGTGTTTCACAGACTTTTGAGCATGTGTCAGACATTTTTTGAGGCGCACAGACTTTTAAAAAACTTAATTAAATTAATATTTTGTAATCTTTTTTGTCGAAACTTATTTCGTTAGTCTTAAAATGCTTAAAAACGCAATTCCTATTGGATTTAAATGACTGTGAATTGATATATTTGAATTTTAGACAAATGTACAGACATACACAGACTTTTTCACAGACATTTTAATAAACCAAGTGGCATCCCTGCTACAAGGTGACTTTAAATCAACAGGCCTTATTTAAATCGAATTAGCAGATTTGTGTAGCAATATCATCAAATTGTTTATGTGGGAACATAAATAGACCAAATTAATCCATCTACTAAATTTGTATATATTAATGAACATAAAACTCAAGTTTATCAAAACAATCTTTAGTCGTTTGTTGGTACAAAGTCACCCCTTGGCTCAAAGTCACCCCATTTTATGTTAGTTTTGTGCAATCTAACTTTCCTTGACTTGAAATTGCCTAATATAGGAGTTTTTATTAGATATTCATGTATAAACTTGTAAATTATAGACTTCAGCCATTTAACTTAGGCTTAATCCGGCTAAGTCAGTCCGGTAAATCGTTTTATATCATTCTGCTACGTGTAAGAACAACTTAAAACTATGACCAGTAACGTTTTAGAGTTAAAACATCGAAGCTTTGAACTTTTCCTACGCATTTTACATGCGATTTCCCCTTAATTTTTACTCAAAACACTAAAACTGACCGTATTCGAAATTTCTGCCGGCAAATATTTTGAAACTCGGCCCAGAGGTGCAGAATGGTCCCAGGAACCATGTCCAATCATTGGTTTGGGTGGAATTTTTTTTTGGATAATAACGGTCTGTGGGGGACCCGTGAAAATTCTTTTCTTTTCACACACAATGCCACATAATTGACCGCGCATCACCACTCAACAAATTGAACTGATTTTTTCTGCTTGTGGGCAAGCCAACCAGGATGAAACACGAAATAAAATTCTTTTCTTTTCACACACAATGCCACATAATTGACCGCGCGTCACCACCCAACAAATTGAACTGATTTTTCATACAAATTTGGCAGCAATGAAAGTTAAAAAATCTGTATCTTTTGAAGAAATTTTTGGTCGATTTGGTATCTTCGGCAAAGTTGTAGGTATGGATAAGGACTACACTGAAAAAATGATAAATGTTAATTTATTTTGCTGATTTTGAATTTCACTTTTTGTCACTAAAACATGATTTGCAAAAAAACACTATTTTTATTTTTTTTTTGATTTTGCCAACTTTTCAGAAATTTCCAGAACGGGCAAAACATCGTTTTTTGAGTTATGAATTTTTGAATCAATACTGATTAAAAAAAAATCGAAATATTGACCGCAACTTAATTTCAATTTTATTTTTCGATGTAAAATCGAATTTGCAATTTAAAAGTACATTAGTGAAATTTTCATGGTTATAGCTATTTATAGGTAACTTTTTTTAAAAATAGTTGCAATTATTAATTTAAAAAAATTATTGCCCATGTTTGCCCAATTTTGAAAAAAAAATATATTTTTGAAATGCTGAGAAAATTCTTTGTTGCTTTGTTGCTGAGATATTGCCATGCAAAGATTTTAAAACAGAAAAATGGATGTTTACTACTCAAACAACCCATAATTTTCTTATTTCGATATCTCAGCAACTAATGGTGCGATTTTCAATGTTTATAAATAAAACTTTCGTGAAATTTTCCGATCTCTTCGAAATCAATATTTTCAACAAAAAAATTAAGACTAACATTTCAAAAGGTCGTAATATTGAATGTTTGTCCCTGTCTCTGATTCTTGTATGGAGAAAAAAATTAAACAGCTCGACTTTTTTGGACACACTAAATCATTGGAATCAATCATGCTTAATTAAAAAGAAAAATTGCTTTAGTTTGGATTTTTATGAATGTTTGGAATAAAATAAATATTAACCAGGAGCTTTCATAACTAGATATTTTCCTTAAAAAAAATTAAAATATTTTTTTCCTTAAACAAAACTTTTCTATTTAATTAATTTCGATTTTAAGAAAATATTTAAAAGCGCATTTAGATTAAATCATGAATGC
Organism: Culex pipiens pallens; assembly: GCF_016801865.2. Taxonomy (NCBI): domain Eukaryota; kingdom Metazoa; phylum Arthropoda; class Insecta; order Diptera; family Culicidae; genus Culex; species Culex pipiens. Next base: position 99,369,341 of record NC_068939.1, read on the forward strand.
TGTTTATATATCAAAAAAGCTTTAATTCTTAAAGCATATTTATTCTGGATGCAATTAATTGCACTGCAATTCCATAATTTTGAAAACATATGTTTTACTAAGTTGCTTGTTTTGTTGAGAGTATTTTTTACTTTCTGTATTATTTCAATAAATTGTTATTATTTACCTTAAACTTTGTGATATCATACTTTTTTCACAATTTTAAGTGAATTTCTGTTTTTTTATATATGATTAAATTGGTTTTAATGGTGTTACAGCACCTACACAAATTAAAATGTTTTCTATTTGACCCAATGTCACCCCCTCTAAAGGGTGAGTTTGAGTTAATTTTGAAACGATTGGCATTTATGAACGTAGGATTATACTAGCCATATTCTGGGAAAATGTTGGTAAATTCAGGAGCATTCCCCAACATTATTTATTTCGATATAATTTGAAATGTTTTTACTGTGTTAAAATAACAACAGTAATATCGTTTTTTGACCAAAAGTACGGTACATCATTTGTGGATAAACATTTTTGAAATCTATACTTATTTTGTTTTTTTTAAAGATTTTTCACCTGGGAGGAAAAAGCCACGTGGCCATATAGGGGGGGGGGGGGTGGCGTGAAACCACGAAAAACCATGAGGGGGGAGGGGGGGTCAAAAAATCTCCAAAAAAAGGCCACGTGGTTTATGCACGACCCCATACTTGTAAGAGAGCTAATTTTATATAGATTATTTCTATAAAATTTTGTTTGGAAAAAATACTTTTGAATTTTTTGCCGGTTATCAAGCAAAGTCATTTTTACTACCGTCGACTTCAATCTTCGGCTGCCAATCTTCTCGATACCAATATTGCTGCATCTGTTAATTAATGCTATGATTTTGTCGTTCTAAGATACCTCCCACTTTCGACGGTCCCTTCAATATCGATACAGAGAGATTCCACTGTAATTATGTCACCATCACATGTGAGCAATTCTCTGAGATTTTGGTCTTTCGATTTTTATTTTTATTTTTCCGGCTGAAACTTTGTTGGTGCCTTCGGTATGCCTAAAGAAGCCATTTTGCATCATTAGTTTGTCCATATAATTTTCCCTGATTTAAACATGAAAAACTATATCTATCAAAGTCACCCCAGCATTCAAAATAATAATTTTCAACGCAGCTATTTTTAACACCTTTAAAAAAACCTTTTTTTTTTAATCTACGAAACTTGTCTGAGCTATCCCAGTACACTTTTAAAAAATAGTAAGCATGCGACAAACATAACCAGTTGTAAAATATTCCAAAAATAAATTAAAATCCTTTCAATGTCACGCCGGATTATGGTATCTGATTTCCTCTGTAACTTCGGCAAACTAACTTTGTATCGAGTCAACTCGCATTGATTTTTCCCCCCATCGTTCTCAATTCACTCACAAACTTTCTATTAAATTAGAGAAACGCACGTTGGTCGCGCAATTTTTGCCACCCTCGACGAGGCACTTTTCCGGAGAGCGGACCACGCTGCCACTGCGTGGGACAGCAAACTTTTCCTCCGCAAAACGGACGCACAGCCTGGACCATCAAAGCAGAGAAAGTAAATTGCATTTTACGACCAATTTTGCTTTCCGCTGCTGTCCAGTTAGTATTGTATCCGGTTCTTTCAGGGTGCTTGAGGCTTTTTATTGGTTATTTTATAACTAACAAATATTGTTAAACAGATTTATTGCCTTATAACTTGCATAATTTTACTGAGTTGTTTGCTTATATTTAAAAAAACTGTTGCAACAAATTTTGAACAGTTTTTGAAACCAATCAATTTAAACCTCAAAACAGGCCCCATTACCCTGTTGGCAGAGTTTTGTGGGTAAAATGTTTTCTCTCGTTCTGGACCGAAGCCCCTGCTGCCGAAAGTGGCTCAGTAATATTGGATATTTACGGCAATCTAATGGATGTTTATGGTGCTTCCATTGGGCACAAAGTTTACTGTTTTTGTTTTGTACCCTATGCTCTGTAGCTTTCCTGTTGCCGGTTCCGGGGGCCAAAGTAGTATTGACGGTTCGTGCAACAAAGTTGGAAAATTTGTTCGCTTTTTGGCAGATTTATTACAAAACTTTACAAATTGATAAATGAAAAGAAACTGAAATGCAAGAATTCGTAACAAGGAAAAAATGGGCGAAGAAAATTCCTTAAATTTTCTAAAAGTAGAAATGAAATTTAAATAACATCATTCGAGAATTTTTACATTTTGACCTTGCTTGCTTCCTGTTGCTTTCACTAATGGCTGGAACTGTGGTTTAAATTTGACTGTTTGAACAGCTGCACAATTTCCCTCGCCAAGTAATCCAAACAACATTTTGTTTCGAATAGTTGAAACATGGAAATGCAAATGGCACACAAAAAAAGTTTCCTAGCTGTAGTCAAAGATTCACCCCCACGTTCAAAGGAGACTAGAGTAAGATACCTGCTGTTGAAGTTCTAAAACGAATTGAAGTCAACTCTTTGAAACAGGTTCAAAAATAAGACATCCAACCCTGGAATGCTACCGTTTTACGAAGTTATGCAAAGGGAAAGTGCCCGCCAGACTCGGAACGCGGAATGGCTGAAATCCTTTCAGCTTTTCACAACAAATTTACGTTCAGTCCACCGGGCACCGAGTTCCGTGTTCCGAGTGTCCAACTGTCGGACCGTTCTTCCGACGGTTGATCCGCTTGAAGTGTGCTATTTGGCTGCATTTAGGATGATTGCCATCACGCTTAATAATAAAACAGCAATCATGCGGTTAATCTCGACGGTTTTCACGCTCGAAACGTGGAGCTCAGAGATCCGAGCATTCCGACGTGGAAATCGGGGTGGAATATTTTGGCGCTGGCGCCCCAGGTTGAAGCATGAATTTTGATGGAGTGGTGAAATTTTAATGCCAACATAACAATAACGGGAAATTGCGGCCAGGTATGTGCATAATTTCTAAGTTTTGGCGGCGACTGAAAGCAGCTCGGGAACTTTTGATCACGTTTTTCATGCTTGACTAAGCTTGAAACTATAAACATAGTTTGAGCTCGTTTGTTTGGCTATGCGTGCGGTTTGCGTGGTTTGTGAGTTGAACATTTTTGGAAAATCATCAACTCTCGAGACCAAAAAACGTCATCAAAGCATCACGAATTGTTGCTAAAAAATCAGAACGATACATCCTTTTCAAACTTTTCAATTTGGAGTAAAAACCAAGATTTGGCCAAAAACTGGATTTTTTATCGGTTTTTAAAGGTTGAGGTCGACAACAAAACAAACAAACTATCCGCATTAACAACCCACAGGACTTTCGATCGAATATCCTAAAATACCCGGACACTATTTTACGTAGTTTAACTCGCTCAAATTACGAAACGGATAACATTCATAATTAAATCAACACCGAAAGCACTTTCCATGAATATCATGTTTTTCAGCTGGTTTTGCCAACAAACAAGCAAACAAACACTTGTAATTAAACCAATAAACTTCCGGGAAAAAAACACACACAAAAACCGAGTCGAAGCGAGATTTCCCCGTCCTGTTGAGCGCGGGGGAACAACATTAATTGAGCTTCACGTTACACGTTGGTGGGTCTGAAGTTGTTTTGCAGGAAATCGTGCATAATTATCGCATCCTTTTGTGGGTGAGTATGTGCTTTGAGGGCAAATTGTTGGAACAATCGATGCGTGCCGTTGCCCACACGTAAAAGTTTGCGTTGTTTGCGAAACCGGTTTCGAAAAATAACACCAACAGGGCAGAGCAAAATATCCTCGTGGCAGCTTCTCTGGCTGGAGGATGGTGACGGAGGTGATGTTGATGTTGATGCTTTTGTAAGTAGGATGCAAAATAGACACATGCACACTTTGAAACGTTGTAACACTTGAGTTGAGTTTGGGGAATTAATCCAGATAAATCATAATAATTGAGTCTATTTGAAAATCATTAGAAACACCGTGCTACATCCATTTTCCCATATGTTTTTCCAGAAATTTGCAGGCTCAATTTAAGCTAAATCAATAAATTAATTGACGTGAAGACTTCCATCATTGCCATGATTTTTTGTTCAAAGATATAAATTTTGCGTCGCCATCAATATTTTCACCAAATTTCTTCTACAAGTTGTGTAGAATGGTACCCTACATGTGTTGATACTTTTTGGGAACGTTCATCCCATTCCTTGTGAAGTTATGGAAATTGTCATTAATCGATGATTGCCAACTAGAACGTCAATGATTGTACCACAAAGTTATATAAATTTTGAAACTCATTTGATTTAGTCCAAAAAATCCTTCAGTGGCTTCAAGAAGGCCACAACCGGCACATGCTGATTCATTTTGGTGCAGATATTCGTTAAATTGAATTCAATACAGAGAATTTTAGAGCGATGATCAATTTTCTTCTAAAATGATCAACGGCTTCACCTTAACGACATACTCTTCTAGTTAAAACTGGAAGCGAAAACTAAACACCATCAACCGCAGCTGGGAAGGGCAAATTTCCGAAACGGTAACGAGCATCCGTCCAGTAGAAGAGCGGATGTGCTTCCTGAAGGTCGTTCGGAACAACATGTTATGGTCCTGGTTTAATGACTGAACGGATGATCAGAATTTTTAAGTTCGGTTATGTTTAAAATTGATTGTTTGGGTACTGAATTAATTTAAATTCGCTGTCCCTCCACACCTTGTTCCGGTATTGACGTATTTCAGATTTGCCCATTTATATACAGCAATTCCCCACGAAAACAGCATGGAAAAAACAAAAGTGCTCGGATCGGGCTCAAAATTTTTCTGGGGGTTCCCTGGCCGAAATAATTACACCCGTATTTTTTTGTTTGGCCATTAGGGTGGCCTACACCGTGTAAGGTTGTCTGAAAAATGGCCTTTTTCGTCGATTTTCGCAAAAACCAGTTTTTTCGAAAAATCATAACTCCTCGTCATTTCAACCGATTTCAATTGTCTTATACGCAAATGAAAGGTGATAGGTTGGCCTTTCAAAGAAAAATAGTAAGAAGTTTCAAAAATCTAGCCTAACATATGAAAAGGGCGTATGAAACTTTAAAATGCCGTTTTGGCGGTGTCTGGACCAAAGAGCCTATGTCTGGAAATTTTTTTATCGGATTCCCCGGACATTTTTACATAACATACTAAAAAGTGGGAGGAGTTCATTAACAGGATTCCGAGATATGATTTTTTGAAAATAAAATCCGTGTTTTTTGACGCGCCGCGCGCAAAAACCGGAGAATGACGAAATTGGCAAAAAATCAACTTTTTTCACTAAAATTGCGATAACTTTAAAATTTTAGCGATGACCTATACATGTCTGGGTACCAAAATTTTTGTAATTAAAAGACGCAACTTTTGGTACCCAGACATGTATAGGTCATTGCTGAAATTTTGAAGTTATCGCAGTTTTAGTGAAAAAAGTTGATTTTTTGCCAATTTCGTCATTCTCCGGTTTTTGCGCGCGGCTCGTCAGAAAACACGGATTTTATTTTGAAAAAATCATATCTCGGAATCCTGTTAATGAACTCCTCCCATTTTTTAGTATATTATGTAAAAATGTCCAGGGAATCCGATAAAAATATTTCCAGACATAGGCTCTTTGGTCCAGACACCGTCAAAACGGCATTTTAAAGTTTCATACGCCCTTTTCATATGTTAGGCTAGATTTTTGAAACTTCTTACTATTTTTCTTTGAAAGGCCAACTTATCACCTTTCATTTGCGTACAAGACAATTGAAATCGGTTAAAATGGCGAGAAGTTATGATTTTTCAAAAAAAGTGGTTTTTGCGAAAATCGACGAAAAAGGCCATTTTTCAGACCACCCTAACACGGTGTAGGCCACCCTAATGGCCAAACAAAAAAATACGGGTCTAATTATTTCGGCCAGGGAACCCCCAGAAAAATTTTGAGCCCGATCCGAGCACTTTTGTTTTTTTCCATGCTGTTTTCGTGGGGAATTGCTGTATACAAATAATGACGAAACACGTTTATCCTTCCTAAACAAATTAATTCAAAGTTTGAATTTCAGCGTTGAGCCAGCACTGCTGTCAACCCTTCAGCAACTTTCATTATAACTTAATTATTTTCCAAATATCAACAGCTTTCTTCTGTGGAAGGGAGGCTGACCTGGTCTTCGCGTTGGAATGTTCACCACGGTCTTTCCCTCCTCCAACTTAACTTTGAACGTTTATGTTTATAGACAGACAGCTGGGTTGGGCCAATTTGCATTTAAGTTAATGAAAGAAGTTTGCACTAATTGTGTAACGAAAATTTGCGCGATCTTTGGACGACGGTGCGTCGCGCCACCACTCGCTTTTGGGAAATAATTTCCTCGAACCCAGAGTTTTACAGTTTGCTCGTAGAATAACTTGGCGCCTTCTACACAGCAAAAAAAAGTTGAATTTTGGAATGTTGAAATTTGGTAGGTTGAATATTAATCATTTTTTGAGTAATATTACTCAAAAAATGTGTAAAAATGTAAACCTGATGAATATTCATCAGAAACTGATGAAAATTCATCAATTCCTGATGTAATATTACACATTTTTTTTGCCACAAAATCTGTCACCATTTCCTGATGAATATTACCATCATTTTTTTTCTGTGTAAGTGAAATCATGAACTTTGAATTGACGAAAACGAGATTGATGGCGGTTGGATGTTGCTGTCGGTGAGAGATGACAAACTTTAAATTTCTTCCCCCGAAGGCGCAGTCCTGCCCCGTCTTTGGTATCGCACTCTTCATCAATATCAACTTAATTGGCTCGCTAATATAATCATGTTTTTCAGCTTGTGAAACCAGATCGATAGGAAAGGAATTAATTTGTCAGGCAAATTGCCACTTTGAGATAATCGAAGTAATTTGTTTCAATAACGTTGCAAATTTAATGATCAATTATTTCAGTTAGTCCACTTAATTCCAAATGATCGAAGTCATGAGATCTGAGGTGTTAGGTAGAATAGATAATAAATGTATAGAGTTCAATAATACGAATCTTTTCAATGTCCCGCCCGTGTGGATCAATCGGACCGCGCACTGGACTCACAATCCAGAGGTCGCTGGTTCGAATCCCACGGCGGGCGCTCTAAAATTCTTTGTGTAAATATGGGTATTCGGCGCCGTCGCTCCGTGCCATACTTTCATACACTTAGGAGCCCAGGGCGGCGAAGTCCTTGTAGATAAAAAGGAAGACACTAGTGGTTGGTACTAGCAATGGTGGCCGACAGCTATAAAGTCAACTTCGTTTCGTTCGTTTTCAATTAACCGGAAAAAATCCTCAGACCGTCATGAACACCTAGTCTCTTTCATGCTGTCTATTAAAAAATAGGACAAAAAATCAGGGTTTCTATTTCTGTTGAGTAACGATGATAATGTTGTTATTCTGAGAAATATTTGCGATATAAAAGTTTAGTTCCTTCCTACGAACGCATGACAATCAAGCATTGAAACCAAACATTCCATGCTAACCACTTTTTGTTGGTTGCAGTGGTGCACTTTTATTATTTGAAAACTTTTCAACAGGAAGCAGAATGTTGCACAGCTTCCACCGTCCATGACGACAAAACATCCTGTGCTGCCGGGTGAAGTTTTCTTTTTTCACTGTCATAGCTTTTGCATCTCTATTTGGTGATAACTTTTTCAATTAATATAATCATTGCCTTTATGATTGTTATGGCATACACTGAGGAAAAATAACCCCATTCCAGGAGCATTATCCTCATCCGCTTTCCACTGGCAGAGTCAACATTCTTGTGCTGGGTTTTTATGCTCTTGTTTCTTTTTAGCAAACAGTGTAACAATTCGTTTCACTTTGTTGGGTCTTGCCAAGCATTTGTGTTTTACTTTTGTATACTTATATCCGGTCGTGGCAATCCCGTCTCTGCTGAAGCCTTACAAAACGGGGTATGTTTTGAACTTGAATGGTTCAGCACTATAGATTTATTCAAAGGTCAGAATTTTTTAATTTTTATTTAAATATGATTCCAAAAATCTGTTATTTTAAAGTAAACAAAAGTTTGAAACAGCCTAATGGGCACATGAGGCAAAACATTGCTAAGATATCCCGTCGTACTTTGTGACAAGGTTTTTCTTGGGAATCACCACCACCCACGCAACTTTTCAGCATCCCGGAATGTACCTCCTTTTTTTGCATCGCTGTTTGTCTCATCTACTTATATACGAAAAAAGCTCCCAACATTCCTCAGTAACTTGGCAAACATACTGGAGCTGTATTATGAAACGTTTTTTCTTGGTAAGAGTTGGGTTGCTGAAAATAAGTTGACTCTAACGGGGTTTTAGACATTATCTTTCTATTTTCCTAAGGATAAAATATTCCTGTTCCTTATCAAAAACTAAACTAACACTGTTTTTGTTTTCCATTTACAGACTGCCGAGCAGAATTATTTCTGTTGGTGAGTATGACATACTGTATTATTTTTAAATCGCAGTCAAAACTCCACACCCCTTCTTCAAAATACTTGTGACAAAAATGTGTTTATTTTATTCCTCGGTCCCTGCCTTTCTTACCAAGTTTAATTTAGCATGAAAGTTAGGTCGTAAACTTTATCGTTCCATCCGGAGACTTCATTTACTCTTTCTTACTTCGCCAACTCTTTTCTCGGTGTCTTCATTAAACTAGCATAAAATAGAATGTGTTTGAGCGGGGTTTCAAATGTACTGATGTATCTCCACTGTTTCTTAAAAGGTTCAAATATTTGAATATGTGAATGAGTTTGTTTTTTTTTTTTGAAGATCATAAAGCACCGGTGTCCATATAAACAATTCAAGATTTTGCTTGAGATTTTGTTTCATGAAACAAACAAAAATAAAGCTCAAATTGCACATAATTTAAACTGACTTGTAGAAAAAAGTGTAAGTTTTTATATACCATAACGACTTGAATATCCAAGGTTCTAGGTTTGGGGGACTGGAGTCGCAGTCGGAGACGAATTTGGTGAAGTTGAGTGTTTTTTTAAAACCTGTAGTTGGAGTCGAGTCACCAAACTCTGAGAACCACAAAATCCTCAGAATTTCTTAGGGTTATCATATCCTCAATGTTTTGGGCTCACTAGAAAGTTCTTTTGATTACTTCCGCAGTAACAGTTCAACAGGGCGTATCTGCGTTTGTAAACAAGCAGTCTATCCCTGTCTTTCTTGACGTGAACTGTCACTTGAGCAAAAGGGATAGACTTCTTGTTTACAAACGCAGATTCGCCCTATTGAAATGTTACTACGGACTTATCCAACGATGGGTCGCATGATAATTCCGGACAACGTTTATATAAAATTATCTTAGATTCGGCTTCAAGAAAACGTATGATAAGCACTTTAGTGCTTAAAACTTTTGATAGGGTTGTAAGATCTTCAATATTTAAGACTCTTTGCAAAGGTCTTTTGATTACATATCTAACGATAGGTCACATGATACCAGGGGGGCGACATCTATATCTCACTACAGGCAGCTCGTCCGTAGCCAACACAAGCTGTCAACTTCGGGACCAGAACAAAAGGAAAATGTCAACTTCGGCTCCAGCACAAAAGAACAGCTGTTCGTTACGGAACACTGTAAAAAAAAACTTACAAAAACTGTAGGCATAAAATGGAAATAAACTGCCGTTTTACGGCGATATGATGTATACGCCATTTTGGACATTTTCAATTTTATTGCACAGTCTGATAAAGAATCTTAAAAGCTACCTCCTGACGAAAGATTTTTTCAAAAAACTGCTCTGGGGCCCATTTTATTAAGCAAACAAACTATGATGTATACGCCAATTTTACTCATCATGATACATGTATACATTGAGAATTGATAGAAGTCAAATTCAATACTGTTTGAATGTTGATTTGAGGTTTTGGGACCAAATCAAGACTGGGCAATATTTTATTACATTATTTCGATTTGATTCTTAAGGGGACGTCCATTAGGCGTCATCCATAAAGTACGTCACGTTCTGAGGGAAGAGGGGGGTTTTGAGCAAGCCTATACGTTGTGTGTTAAAAGCATAGGGAAATCGTGACAAAGGGGGTGGAGTAAATTTTGGCTGATTTTAATGTGACGTACTTAATGGATGACACCTTATCCACATCCACGTAGACACTTTTTTGAAAATTCTAGACCCACCCACCTCTCTTGCGGACAATTGTTCATGCAAAAAATGTGTTTATGGAGCGTAGACTATCGCTAAGGGAACGTTCTTTTATTACGTAACGCAAAAAATCGGATTTTAGACCCCCCCCCCCTCGTAACAAAATTTCCATACAAATTTTAAAAATTTTGTATGGAGCGTAACACGGCCTCCGAACCCCCCCCCCTCCCCCCAACTGCGTTACGTAATAAAAGAACGCTCCCTAATACCCTCCCCCCCTTAAAGTATCCACGTGGACAATGCATTACGGGATCCGCACAGCTATCAAAATAACTGGCACAAATAATAAAGCCAGCTTTGATCGAGCAATGTATACATACATCATTGGGCAGGAAAAGTAGTGATTTTTTATTGCTATTTTTTCGGCCAAATGATGTTTGTGGTTGAAAATCGTAGAGAATAGGAAAAAACAAGAAATTTTGTAGGGGCCACATTTTTATTGTACTTTTTAACAGTTTCTACAAAGCAGACCTTAAATTAGTCATTTTAAATAGAAAAAATGAACAAAAACAGAAAATTGTGTCTACAGCAAAATCACCTCAATGGCGTATACATCATATCGCCGTAAAACGGCAGTAAAGTAATTATCTTTTTTATGTAAAATGTTACCGCAATGTACGTTTAAAAGTTAGTGTATGTTTGTGAGGTGATTTTTATCAATTTATTTGCAAAATAAACTACTAAAGTTGGGATTATTAAGCACACATCGGGCCGATGACCTCATTTAAAGTTGTACTTTTATCACATGAAACGTTTAACTTAACTACTGTGTAATTTGACTTTTTCTACAGTAATTCTTATAACAAAAATTGAATTATTAAAAAAAGAATTATTTGCGCAGTTTGCGCGCGTTATCAATTTCAATCACCCAAGATGGCGGTCTTTAGCATCCCCCTGCATGATACATCCGGACAAGATTTTTACAAAATATGCGAGATCTAGGCTTAAAAAGGATATAAATAAAACTTAATTACTTTCAAATCTATAGAGTTGTTAGACCTTCAAATTTTCATCCGGATATTAGCTAAAATCGTTTTTTCAGCAAATCTTTTGAAGTACTTAGCTAAACTTTATAATTTTCAATAGAAACTTATGGGACCCCAAGACGGATTGAATGTGACTGAAACGGACAAAATCGGTTCAGCCAGCTCCGAGATAACCGAGTGCAAATGAGCAACAAATTTGAGAAAATGTTGACGATTTTGGAAACATTTCCATGTTGTCGAATTCGACAACACAGAGTTATCAGATTTGCTTACAAGAATTCTATTCATATAGAGGGTGACGATTCGCGAGATATTAATTTTTCCGAGAGTCGAGAGTTGAATTTTGCAATTGCCCTGGAATTCCCTTGACCGGGAGTTTTATCATTGATTTGTTGACACAGATTTAAAAGAATTATTACAAATTTATAACATTTGTAAAGAAAATATCATTGAGTGTTGAAACGAGCGGCTGCAGAGTGACGGGCACCAGTTTTCTGAGTTGAACGAAATGAAACTTCCTTACATTGTCCGTTCGCTAAAAAGCTATATTTTCTTAATTAATAACAAATAAAGTTCACAAGATACAATTTACTCACAACTTCGGTGTCTATTCACAGCTGGAACGGATTCTCGTACTCAGCTGCGCCCGTGCTCCCGCTTGCTTCAGTTTGTTTTCAACTTCTGATTCTTGTCAAGCGACAGCCCGGGCACCTGTCAAAGCAACACAAACAAAGACGAATGACGTTGAACAGGGGGCTAGTATCGGCGCCGTATCGTACATGGGACGCGTCCGTCCTAACAATTGAGTAACTAGTCATAATTATTCAGCACAATGTAGGGGAAAGTGGGGCAAGACGACCATATGGGGCAAGAGGAACAATCGTTCGTACGATCGTCATTCTTACAATTGACAATATTTCCAATATGAGGAATTGTTACTAGCAATGCAATTAGTTGATTATACTTCCAAATAACCACCAAAACGATGTAAACGCCTCAGCACACAAGATTAAATTGTGTTTCTTTCAAATCCTTCGTTTTCTTATAACTTTTGGAAAGCCTAAAATAAGACTTAGGGATCGTTTTTAAGTTTATTTTATCAAAATACCATTTTTCCTCGATCAGTAGTGGTCCTACCAATGATTTGCACCTATTACAAAGCATGATTTAAAAACGAAGTTGACTTTATAGCTTTCGGCCACCATTGCTAGTACCAACCACTAGTGTCTTCCTTGTTATCTACAAGGACTTCGCCGCCCTGGGCTCCTGAGTGTATGAAAGTATGGCACGGAGCGACGGCGCCAAATACCCATATTTACACAAAGAATTTTAGAGCGCCCACCGCGGGATTCGAACCGGCGACCTCTAGATAGTGAGCCCGGTCTGATGGATCCACACGGGCGGGACAAGTATGACTTACCTTTTGGTTATTTTTGTTGAGAGCTTTTGAAATCTTGTTCAGGTGGGGCAAGTTTACCATATGGATTTTAAGTACGGAAAAAATACGAATTGCTGCATCAACATATCTTATTGGGAAATAAATATACAAAGGTACTTCAAAAACTGATAAACAATTGTTAAGAAAATTTCCCGTGAAAAAATTTCCCGTCCCGTGAAAAAATTTCCCGGGAATTCCCGGGATTTCCCAAAAAAAAATCCCGTTTCCCGGGAAATTTGTAAATTTCCCGGGAATTCCCGAAGTTCAAGCGGAAATATACATTTTCTTAAATTTTTGGAGCCATTTTTTTGAAAATTCTATGAAAAATAATAATTGAGCAATTCTCTGAGATTTCGGTCATTCGATTTTTTTTGTATTTTTTAATCCGGCTGAAACTTTTTTGGTGCCTTCGGTATGCCCAAAGAAGCCATTTTGCATAATTAGTTCGTTCATATAATTTTCCATACAAATTTGGCAGCTGTCCATACAAAAATGATATGTGAAAATTCAAAAATCTGTATCTTTTGAAGGAATTTTTTGATCGATTTGGTGTCTTCGGCAAAGTTGTAGGTATGGATATGGACTACACTGAAAAAAAAATGATACACGATAAATTTTTTTTGGTGATTTTTAATTTAACTTTTTGTTACTAAAACTTGATTTGCAAAAAAACACTATTTTTAATTTTTTTTATTTTTTGATATGTTTTAGAGGACATAAAATGCCAACTTTTCAGAAATTTCCAGAATGGGCAAAAAATCTTTGACCGAGTTATGATTTTTTGAATCAATACTGATTTTTTCAAAAAATCGAAATATTGGTCGCAAAAAATTTTCAACTTCATTTTTCGATGTAAAATTGAATTTGCAATCAAAAAGTACTTTAGTGAATTTTTGATAAAGTGCACCGTTTTCAAGTTATAACCATTTTTAGGTAACTTTTTTGAAAATAGTCGCAGTTTTTTATTTTTTAATATTAGTGCCCATGTTTGCCCACCTTTGAAAAAAATATTTTTGAAAAGCTGAGAAAATTCTCTATATTTTGCTTTATTGAACTTTGTTGATACGACCTTTAGTTGCTGAGATATTGCCATGCAAAGGTTAAAAAACAGGAAAATTGATGTTTTCTAAGTTTCACCCAAACAACCCACCATTTTCTAATGTCGATATCTCAGCAATTAATGGTCCGATTTACAATGTGAAAATATGAAACATTCGTGAAATTTTCCGATCTTTTCGAAAAAAATATTTTCAAAAATTTTAAATCAAGACAAACATTTCAAATGGGCGTAATATTGAAAGTTTGGCCCGTTTAAAATGTTAGTCTTGATTTTAAATTTTTGAAAATATTTTTTTCGAAAAGATCGGAAAATTTCACGAATGTTTCATGTTTTAACATTGCAAATCGGACCTATAGTTGCTGAGATATCGACATTAGAAAATGGTGGGTTGTTTGGGTGAGACTTAGAAAACAAAAATTTTCCTGTTTTTTAACCTTTGCATGGCAATATCTCAGCAACTAAAGGTCGTATCAACAAAGTTCAATAAAGCAAAATACAGAGAATTTTCTCAGCTCTTCGAAAATATTTTTTTCAAAGGTGGGCAAACATGGGCACTAATTTAAAAAAATGAAAAACTGCGACTATTTTCAAAAAAGTTACCTAAAAATGGTTATAACTTGAAAACGGTGCACTTTATCAAAAATTCACTGAAGTACTTTTTGATTGCAAATTCAATTTTACATCGAAAAATGAAGTCGAAACATTTTTGCGACCAATATTTCGATTTTTTGAAAAAATCTGTATTGATTCAAAAAAACATAACTCGGTCAAAGATTTTTTGCCCATTCTGGAAATTTCTGAAAAGTTGACATTTTATGTCCTCTAAAACATATCAAAAAATAAAAAAAATTAAAAATAGTGTTTTTTTGCAAATCAAGTTTTAGTGACAAAAAGTTAAATTAAAAATCACCCAAATTTTTTTTACCGTGTATCATTTTTTTTCAGTGTAGTCCATATCCATACCTACAACTTTGCCGAAGACACCAAATCGATCAAAAAATTCCTTCAAAAGATACAGATTTTTGAATTTTCACATATCATTTTTGTATGGACAGCTGCCAAATTTGTATGGAAAATTATATGGACAAACTAATGATGCAAAATGGCTTCTTTGGGCATACCGAAGGCACCAAAAAAGTTTCAGCCGGATTAAAAAATACAAAAATTAAAATTAAAGAAAAAAGACCGATTCCGTAGAGAACTGCTCAATTGTCAACCTCAGCATGATTTTGTTCAATTTAATTTATTGTTTGGTTAAATATAATTAATCAGATTATCAGAAATTATGATATCAAGATTTATTGCTGATATTATTAATTTCTGAAGCAACTGGAAATATACCTTGCTTAATGAGTATTAAATTATTACAATTAGGTAAGCTTTTTACAGATTGATGTTATTTCATCAAAACAATATTAACTCCTTACCTCCAAATTAAATAAGAGGTTTTTTTTACGTTTTTGTTTACCATGCTCAAATGAGATGAAAATCGAATTTGTGCAAGAAGATTTAATACAATTGGTTGGATCCCTAGTATTAAAAAAATTACAATTTCAAGTTAAAAAATTATGGAACACTGGTGCAACTACAGGTGTAAGAGGGTTAAATGTGAAAAAATTGAAGACTTTTTGTGGAATGATGTTAATTTATCGTATAATTTAAATCATGTGGCATAATAATACTTAAAAAAAATCATTGATTTGTTTAAGAGGTTCTCGAAAAATGCAAAAATATATTCAAAGCTTGATTCAACTATTTGAAAACATTCGCTTGTTTGAAGTAAAACCAACACTAAAAAGCTTTACTATTTGTTAAAGAGCTGAAACCAGTATTTGTCATGAAAAACATAAATTCTGCATGTTTTTTTCTCATTTCAACAAAATGATCACAGAGGCAAGCTTCAAAGAAATTTTATGATTGTGGATTATGGATTCATTTTACTCACAGTTTAAACAATTTGATTAAAATTACTTCGCATTAAAAAATACATGAGATATTTTTTTAATTTATTGTACAATTGAGGCTTATGGAATTAACAAAAAAACACACATTTTATGGAATTGAATGATTTTTACATGCAGTCAACCTATCAATTGATCTTCACACTTATTTTAACCATTAAAGTTGCTGTCTTAAACAATTTTGTTGCATAATATCAATTTAAACCAAGATCAGAACAATTTTCAATACATTTAAAATTTCCCGGGAATTCCCGGGATTTCCCGGGAAATTAGCTGAAAATTTCCCGTTTCCCGGGAAATTTATAACCCCAGGAAATTGGACGCTCTAAAATATAGTGATATAATGAAAATTTAATATTTATCTAAGTAATTTATTTTTTTTTCGTAAAAACGATCAAAATATAAGTATTTCATCTTAAACTGGAAGAAATGTTTCAAATACATTCTAATCTGATGTGTCTAAGTGATAACAGTTCAATTGTTAGCAAATTAACATGTTTTTTCATGCATTGTTCCTCTTGCCCCAACGGGTTGTTCTTCTTGGCCCACTAGTTGAGTAGAACGTACGGAAAATCAATAATTTAAAATCATTTTTTTATAGTACAAAAAATGATTTTTTAGAAACTTGTTCTATCAAAGTTATAGTCAAGACCTGGAATAAGATGAATATCAAAAAATCCGACTGATTTATTTACGTCTTTAATGGATTTTAACGAGCATTTCCTTAGCTTGTTACACTTGCCTCACCTTCCCCTAAGTTTAATATCGAAATTTCAATTTCTTTGTGGAATACTATCTACTTATTGAAAAAGCTTTCTAAATCTGCTGGCGCAAGTTCAATTCTGGAGTTTTTTTTAAAAGGTCCAACAAACCAAATTTCCAGTTTGTTCCTTTTTGGTGATTTTGAAACCGCCTTTAGTCAAGGTTAGTAAAAAACACCCAAAAAGCAAAAACTGAAAATTTGGTTTATTGGACCTTTTCAAAAAAAAAAAAAAAAACTCCAGAATTCAATGGTTTGTTGGGATTGACAAAAATGTACGGAATTATTTAGTTTTTTTTTCTATTCTAAATCAATGAATGGTTTTTCCTGATTTTAATGAATTTGTCTAAGTCGCAAAAAAAAATCAAACCATCCACATTAACGACCCCCGGGTCTTTTGTGGTCTCTATTGCAAGTTTCTGCTCGAACCTAGGAGTCCGAAGGCTTGAATGGGGAGAGCACCCAAACCTCTTTCTACTCCAAGGAACCTTCCACCCCAGTGTTTGAACTGACGACCTTTGGATTGCGAGTCCAAACGCCGCCAGCGAATCCACCGGAGTAGGCTTGGTTTGGTGTGTTGTTTGTACTTATGGCATGGAGACGACTCCTAAACCTGGAATGACTTAACGGCCTAACAACAACCAAGGCTGGGACCGACATTTTACTTCCTCATCCGATGGAAGGGTGGAGCAGTTGGGAATCGAACCCAGAATCATCCGCTTACAAAGCGGACAGCGTAACCATTCGGCCACGCACTGCCACGCAATTGGCGGTGATAGACATCAACTTATTATTTGATTTTTTTGGGGTTTGGGTTTCCAAAAAAGTGTCCACGTGGTTAATGGATGATCCCTATATAATACATTTAAAAAAACAAAGAAACTCTATAACTTTTATCTTAACAATTACAGAAAATGTCTAATTTTCACGGAGAAAGTATATATGAAAATCATGCAATCATAGCTTTTTTTCATGCACAATTCAAAATCGATTTAAATCCAATATGGCGGCCAAATTTTTAGTGAAGAAATATTGCGGAAATGAATTTGAATCAGGCAATCAACAACTCATATTTGACTTAAATTTAGTCACAGAACTAATGGTATGTTAAAAGTTAGTTAGAAAAATTACGCCCATGACTTAGGATTATCAAGTCTGGACTATCCCGCTGAACCTGAATCTGCCCTCAGTGTTGATGTAAAGTGTCATTGCCGTTTTACATTTGCCTGGACCAAAAAGTCTACGTCTCAAAAAATCAGATTCTTCGGGAAATCTCAGATAATAAATTTAAAAATGGTTACAGATTCTCCAAAACGAAACAGGCGCCGTGTACGCAAGTACCGCCTGAATCTTGAATATAACTTCAAAGATTTAGTGCCATTGCCAAAGTAGAACAATCTATCAAAAAAAAATCTTTGAACTGCCCACCCATATTTAAAAGCTATGGTGTTTGATGACGCGAGAATTCCGAGTAATTCGTTTTTTAGTGTTTGCCACTTAACATTCATCAGGACGACTTTGCATTTAAATTACATATTTGCCGTTTGTTCTTTCTTCGGCACTACCCTTTTTGTAATTCATGAATCAGAAGACCCGGTACCGTGGTGTTGGAGTAAGCGTGGTTGCCTCTCACCCAGTCCACCTAGGTTCGATCCCAGAAGGTCCCGGTGGCATTTTTCGAGACGAGATTTGTCTGATCACGCCTTCCGTCGGACGGGGAAGTAAATGTAGCTCAGTCCAGGTGTAGGAGTCGTCTCCCTGGGTCCTGTCTCGGTGGATTCGCTGGTAGGCAGTTGGACTAACAATCCAAAGGTCGTCAGTTAGAATCCCGGGGTGGATGGAAGCCAAGGTGTAAAAAGAGGTTTGCAATTGCCTCAACAATCAAGCCTTCGGATGCCTAGTTTCGAGTAGGAATCTCGTAATCGAGAACGCCAAGGCAATGCTGTAGAGCGAATAATTTGATTTTTTTTTATTCACACAGTAAAAAAAATCATGGTAAAATTTCATCTAAAAAGGAGTACATCTTTAATGTCAGAAAAAAAGCATTTGATTATACCCCTAATAATGTGTAAATTTACATCTGGCAGACGCTAGTAAAAAATAATTGTAATCCCAAACAAACATCTAACCGGTGATAGTAATATCTAGCTTACTAAGTCCGCGCCCCAACCTGCACGGTCATCTCGCCGCTGTAAATACTAGACGATCAAAGCCAATGTAGCTCTATGTTTTCCGTACATTGTATACTGTATTTACTGCATATAGGGTACATATACGATATACGAGATACGTAGAGCTACATTGGCTTTGATAGTTCAGTTTTCACAGCGGCGAGTTGGCCGTGCGGGATGGGGCGTGGACTTAGTAGCTAGATAAAACCATCGCCGGTTTGATATTTTTTTGGGATTACATATATTTTTTCCTAGCGTCTGCCAGATGTAAATTTACACATTATTAGAGGTAAAATTAAAGCTATTTACGGACATAAAACATGTAGTCCTTTTTAGATGAAATTTAACCATGTTTTTTTTTAACTGTGCAGAAGATGCATTGGATGCACTTCACCACATAGAGCATAAATGACCATTCAAAACAATGCAATTTTTTTCAAAATAAAGGCTAAATAAGGTGAGCAATTCTCTACGAAATCGGACTTTTTTCTTCAATTTTAATTTTTGTATTTTTTAATCCGGCTGAAACTTTTTTGGTGCCTTCAGTATGTCCAAAGAAGCCATTTTGCATCATTAGTTTGTCCATATAATTTTCCATACAAACTTGGCAGCTGTCCATACAAAAATGATGTATGAAAACTCAAAAATCTGTATCTTTTGAAGGAATTTTTTGATCGATTTGGTGTCTTGTGCAAAGTTGTAGGTATCGATACGGACTACACTGGAAAAAAATGATACACGGTAAAAAATTTTTTGGTGATTTTTTATTTAACTTTTTGTCACTAAAACTTGATTTGCAAAAAAAAACTATTTTTAATTTTTTTTTGTATGTTTTAGAGGACATAAAATGCCAACTTTTCAGAAATTTCCAGGTTGTTCAAAAAATCTTTGAGCGAGTTAAGAATTATTGAATCAATATTATTTTTTTTTCAAAAAATCGAAATACCGGTCGCAAAAATGGGCCAAACATTCAATATTACGCCCATTGAAAATGTTAGTCTTGGTTTGAAAATTTTGAAATCATTTTTTTCGAAAAGATCGGAAAATTTCACGAATGTTTCATATTTTAACATTGAAAATCGGACCATTAGTTGCTGAGATATCGACATTAAAAAATGGTGGGTTGTTTGGGTGAGACTTAGAAAACATCAATTTTCCTGTTTTTAAACCTTTGCATGACAATATCTCAGCAACTAAGGGTCGTATCAACAAAAATCTAAAAGCAAAATATAGAGAATTTTCTCAGCTTTCCAAAAATATTTTTTCAAAAATGGGTAAACATGTGCACTTATTTAAAAAAATTAATAACTGCGACTTTTTTTAAAAAAGTCACCTAAATATGGATTTAACTTGAAAACGGTGCAATTTATCAAAATTTCACTAAAGTACTTTTTGATTGCAAATTTGATTTTACATCGAAAAATGAAGTTGAAAAATTTTTGCGACCAATATTTCGATTTTTTGAAAAAAATAGTATTGATTCAAAAATTCATAACTCGCTCAAAGATTTTTTGCACAACCTGGAAATTTCTGAAAAGTTGGCATTTTATGTCCTCTAAAACATATAAAAAAAAAATTAAAAATAGTGTTTTTTTTTGCAAATCAAGTTTTAGTGATAAAAAGTTAAACAAAAAATCACCAGCATTTTTTTTACCGTTTATCATTTTTTTTCCAGTGTAGTCCGTATCCATACCTACAACTTTGCCGAAGACACCAAATCGATCAAAAAATTCCTTCAAAAGATACAGATTTTTGAATTTTCATACATCATTTTTGTATGGACAGCTGCCAAATTTGTATGGAAAATTATATGGATAAACTAATGATGCAAAATGGCTTCTTTGGGCATACCGAAGGCACCAAAAATGTTTCAGTCGGATTAAAAACTGCTCAGGTTCATCTTTTCAAACTTTTGAGTAGTATAAAAGCCGCCTTATATAGTACACACTCTGTGACTACAAAAAAAAAAGTTTTCACTCGCAAGTTTCCCCGGATATTAAAAGTGTCACCGACGACAGTGCGGATCGGGCTAGCACTTGATTACATCCGCATTTCTTTGCCGTATAGTTCCGTAGCGCACCCCTTATGAACGTCCAAGGAATACGAAACTTGAAGAGGGTAAAGAGAAAAAAGATTAATTCGAAATCAGGAAAAAAAAGTACAGTCATTACACCTCAATCTTTTGAGAAAGTTCCAAGAAAATCGCATTGGCTTTCGTGTCACTTTCCTCTTAGGGTTGAACTTTTCCCTTTTCCTCTCCTTGCGGTTGCCAACGCCATCTGTTCGTCTACTGCGGCCACTGAATTTGTCATCTGAAAGTTACTCAACTCGTCCCCAATTGGCTCTCGGACGAAGACGATCAACTGGAACAAAAAGCTCTATCAATTACTCCTTGAAAGGGAAACGGAGGGTGGTGGGGGAAAGCTTTCGCAATCACTGAAATTGTTTCCAATCGAAATTAATTCGCCGACCAATTAGGCAAGGGTTTCACCGTTTTATCACTGTCGATTTGTTTTAATTTGCTGTTTCTCCTACAGTTGTGGGCTTATAGAACAACGCAAAAAATTGGGTCCAATTGGTCACGGTTGACCGGGGAGCTTTCATTACTTTTTTTTCCGGCACCCCGTTTTCCAAGGAAATCCATCGACACGAGTGCTGTGAACGATCCGTTTTGATTGCCCACCCACGCAGCACGTGATTGGTCGGGTTCGTTTTCGCCAGAATTTTGACAACTGAATAAATATCAAGGGTAACGGGGCATCGTTTGAATGGTTACGGAACGAGTGTATCTTATTAATTAAATGTGGCGAAAGAAAGCTCTAATTTTAGATTCTCATCAAACGTTTTCCTTTGTAAACCGTGAACGTTGGATGATGCCAGAAGGAATGGACACAGTCCATTATTGCAACATCAATAAAATTTAGTTAGTGATTTAATTCCACAAAATAGCGAAATTACATCAATTATGGTGCAATGTGTTTTTTTTGTGTACAGTGAAGTTTTTTCGCCCTTTAAAAATTGGTAATTTTGAAACAATTGATTGTGAAACTACTTGAACTTTCATAATTAATTTTACATATCTCAGTCGTATTTCGACGAATGCAACAAAATTATATTTTCAGACAGTTAAAAGTTCAAGTTAAAATGCTTGAATGCCCAGAAGTTAACAAAATGTTGAAATCGTCTAGTGTGGCTTATCATGCCTTTATGAGTTGCAAATGTTACCCGCCAGTCTAAAACTGGCCTTTTCTCAGTTCGGAAGGCACCATGTTTCAATAAACAGGAGTTAAGTGTTTTAGAAGAGGATAGCAAAAAAGCAATTCCCATTCAGTTTATTTTGTAAAAATTGAAAGAAATGCCTTCAATTGCTACATCCACACTTACAAATACCGTTGTTTTTTTTTTTGCTGAAGAAGCATTCCGTTGGACAGACAGAAATAATCTTGAAATGTTGCCCTAATCTTAACTGCTCAATTCCAGTGAAAACATCTTCCCCCACTTTCTGCCTACACCGGGCATTATCACAGCAATATTGTTGATTCCGATGAAAATGGAAGAGAAAAAACATCACTCCCAAACCCACGACCTTCCTCAGCCCTCGGCGCATTTTCCCGTATAATAGGTAATTGGTTTCGATACAAAGCGAGAGGTTTTATGTTTTCTTTCGATTTCATTTATCGGCATTGAGGGCCACCGCAGCTTTATCGCAAGACCTCGGGGACCGCCTGGTGGTTCTTACCGGCTGGTTCCCAGACCGACTGGTGGCCATATCGTGGTCGGGACCCCGAGTCTGATAAATGGAAAAGAAATTTTTGTGCTGGGTTTTGCTGATGAATGTGCGCTAATTTGTTTCGCCGGATTATTGAAGAATAAATGGTCGTTTTTTGCTTAACTTTTCATTTTTTGCTAATGTACAGTCGAATGAATTGGATGAAAATTGCCCTTTTCGGGTTTTGCCTTCCTCACTGAGGTAAGGCTATAATCCTGCTCTAAAAATGAACTTTGTATAAAAACGTCGTAGACCCACCTTCATGTATACATATCGACTCAGAATCGAAAACTGAACAAATGTCTGTGTGTATGTGTGTGTGTATGTGTGTGTGTATGTGTGTGTGTATGTGTGTGTGTATGTGTGTGTGTATGTGTGTGTGTATGTGTGTGTGTATGTATGTATGTGACCAACAAACTAGCTCATGTTTCTCGGCACTGGCTGAACTGATTTGACCCGAACCTGTTGCATTCGACTTGGTTTAGGGTCCCATAGATCGAGTTTTATACAGATTGAAGTTTCGATAAGTAGTTCAAAAGTTATGTATAAAAATGTGTTTTCACATATATCCGGATCTCACTTAAATGTATGTAAACTATGTCCGGATCCACCATCCGACCCATCGTTGGTTAGGTTATCAAAAGACCTTTACAATGAGTCCAAAACATTGAAGATCTGGCAACCCTGTCTTGAGATATGGCCACTTAAGTGATATTGATGTACTTTTTAGAAGCAGGATCTCACTTAAATGTATGTAAACTATGTCCGGATCCACCATCCGACCCATCGTTGGTTAGGTTATCAAAAGACCTTCCCAACGAGTCCAAAACATTGAAGATCTGGCAACCCTGTCTCGAGATATGGCCACTTAAGTGATATTGATGTACTTTTTGGAAGCCAGATCTCACTTAAATGTATGTAAACTATGTCCGGATCCATCATCCGACCCATCGTTGGTTAGGTTATCAAAAGACCTTTCCAACGAGTCCAAAACATTGAAGATCTGGCAACCCTGTCTCGAGATATGGCCACTTAAGTGATATTGATGTACTTTTTGGAAGCCGGATCTCACTTAAATGTATGTAAACTATGTCCGAATCCACCATCCGACCCATCGTTGGTTAGGTTATTGAAAGACCTTTCCAACGAGTCCAAAACATTGAAGATCTGACAACCCTGTCTTGAGATATGGCCACTTAAGTGATATTGATGTACTTTTTGGAAGTCGGATCTCACTTAAATGTATGTAAACTATGTCCGGATCCATCATCCGACCCATCGTTGGTTAGGTTATCAAAAGACCTTTC
Source organism: Culex pipiens pallens (assembly GCF_016801865.2). Taxonomy (NCBI): domain Eukaryota; kingdom Metazoa; phylum Arthropoda; class Insecta; order Diptera; family Culicidae; genus Culex; species Culex pipiens. The sequence continues at coordinate 99,392,925 of NC_068939.1, forward strand.
CAACGAGTCCAAAACATTGAAGATCTGGCAACCCTGTCTCGAGATATGGCCACTTAAGTGATATTGATGTACTTTTTGGAAGCCGGATCTCACTTAAATGTATGTAAACTATGTCCGAATCCACCATCCGACCCATCGTTGGTTAGGTTATCAAAAGACCTTTCCAATGAGTCCAAAACATTGAAGATCTGACAACCCTGTCTTGAGATATGGCCACTTAAGTGATATTGATGTACTTTTTGGAAGCCGGATCTCACTTAAATGTATGTAAACTATGTCCGGATCCATCATCTGACCCATCGTTGGTTAGGTTATCAAAAGACCTTTCCAACGAGTCCAAAACATTGAAGATCTGGCAACCCTGTCTCGAGATATGGCCACTTAAGTGATATTGATGTACTTTTTGGAAGCCGGATCTCACTTAAATGTATGTAAACTATGTCCGAATCCACCATCCGACCCATCGTTGGTTAGGTTATCAAAAGACCTTCCCAACGAGTCCAAAACATTGAAGATCTGACAACCCTGTCTTGAGATATGGCCACTTAAGTGATATTGATGTACTTTTTGGAAGCCGGATCTCACTTAAATGTATGTAAACTATGTCCGGATCCATCATCCGACCCATCGTTGGTTAGGTTATCAAAAGACCTTTCCAACGAGTCCAAAACATTGAAGATCTGGCAACCCTGTCTCGAGATATGGCCACTTAAGTGATATTGATGTACTTTTTGGAAGCCAGATCTCACTTAAATGTATGTAAACTATGTCCGAATCCACCATCCGACCCATCGTTGGTTAGGTTATCAAAAGACCTTTCCAATGAGTCCAAAACATTGAAGATCTGGCAACCCTGTCTTGAGATATGGACGCTTAAGTGATATTGATGTACTTTTTGGAAGCCGGATCTCACTTAAATGTATGTAAACTATGTCCGGATCCATCATCCGACCCATCGTTGGTTAGGTTATCAAAAGACCTTTCCAACGAGTCCAAAACATTGAAGATCTGGCAACCCTGTCTCGAGATATGGCCACTTAAGTGATATTGATGTACTTTTTGGAAGCCAGATCTCACTTAAATGTATGTAAACTATGTCCGGATCCATCATCCGACCCATCGTTGGTTAGGTTATCAAAAGACCTTTCCAACGAGTCCAAAACATTGAAGATCTGGCAACCCTGTCTCGAGATATGGCCACTTAAGTGATATTGATGTACTTTTTGGAAGCCGGATCTCACTTAAATGTATGTAAACTATGTCCGAATCCACCATCCGACCCATCGTTGGTTAGGTTATCAAAAGACCTTTCCAATGAGTCCAAAACATTGAAGATCTGGCAACCCTGTCTTGAGATATGGACGCTTAAGTGATATTTATGTACTTCTTTATTCCAGATCGAAAATATAGATAAAATATGTGTACAGTCATTGTTGGTAATGAGTGAGGAAGGCTCCAACCACATAGGTGGATTAAGTTAGTTTTTCAAAGAAAAATTCAGCAAGGGGTTTTTGAATAGGATCATGGCACCAACATCAGAACATTCATGTTACAAATTTAAGTTACTAGTGAACAAATCTACACCTACCATAAACAAAATTTTTTTCTGTTCAAATTTTTGTGGCATTTCCAATTACCGTAAAACGGGGTGACTTTGATAGCCGGGGTGACTTTGATAGGTTTGCGATTTTTCCCAAGGGTTTCCAGGAAAGCCTCAGACTGGCAAGTAATTAATAATTACTTTGATTTTTAGCTGGTAATTAGGTAATTCTTTAGCGTAGGGAGATTGTTTCGGCTTGCAGTCGCATTAAAACGCGTCGATTTATATTTTGTCGTCGCCAACGTTTCGGTCCTTGGTTGGGACCTTCTTCAGGGCCTATATTATTATTAATTATTTGAAAAACAGTAAATTTGGCAAACCGGTGAGTAGGACTTTCGGTTTGCCAAATTTACTGTTTTTCAAATAATTAATAATAATATAGGCCCTGAAGAAGGTCCCAACCAAGGACCGAAACGTTGGCGACGACAAAATATAAATCGACGCGTTTTAATGCGACTGCAAGCCGAAACAATCTCCCTACGCTCCACACATCAGTCGGAAATCCATATTTGGTAATTCTTTAATTACTTAGTAATTCATGGTAATCAGAGTAATTTTTAGTTATTAATTGGTAATTAAAGTAATTTTTGAGTAATTAAAGTAATTGCTTTTTTTAAAATTGTACTTTTTCAACGAAACTATTTACTTTTTATATATAATCTATTATAACAGTATTTTATTAATTTCAAATAAGAATGAAACACAAAGATTGGAAAAGACTGGTTCTGTATGCCGAAGGCCTTATTCACCATAGTTCTCTCCTAAAACTCTCCTAAAATTTATTTTTATCATGTTGTTTATCGAAGCTGACTAACAACAAAAGGCAACGCCATGACATATTACCCAGCGAAAAATGTTTTGTGAAACCGAAATCTATTCATTTTTATTAAGAAATTATAAAAATATGATATTTTTTGCAGGAGCATTAGACATTAGAATTGATTATTTTTTTATGCTTTTCCTTCTGATAGGCAGTCAAAACTATTTGCGGTTTATGTGGATCAAATATTTAAAACCAAAATGTACCTAATTATCATTGATAAAAACAAAGATTTCAAGTGATAGCCATTTAAAAATCATAAAAATAAAATATGAATTTATTATTTTTTCATAATCTGCAGAAATTGACAGTCCTGTAATATCTCTCTATTAAGAGCTATGTTATTTTCCCGAAAAATTTCCAAATATTTCTGAGACAAATGTTTCAATGTTAAAAATTAAACTCAGCGAAATCAAAATCGACTAATATTCAGATGCAGAAATTAAATCGAATGTAAATGTCACATTTCACATTATTCGTATTTTCAGTAACGGATTTTTTTTTTCAAATTTGCTTGAGCAAAAAAACATGCAAAGTTATGTCAAACCAATGTTTGAAAAACATTTTAAAACTTAACGTTATTTTGATGAATTTCACAATTTTCATGAAGAGCCGCTGCAAATATTTGTCGAAGCTTTTTTTTTTTTGGCTCGAAAAATCAGGGGGCCTTTTTTCAAACAATTTTCATATTTTAATGGCATTCGGCTTGCAATAAACTGAAAACAATTTTAAATTATTAATTAATTATATTAAAATTCATATATTGAAGTAAAGCAGTACAGTATTTTTTCATCTTTTGCAATTGATTGATAAGGGTACGGTTGATTGAAACGTGAAACGTAATGGAATTTCGAATCAGATTATGACCAGGTTAAATTGGCAATAAAGCAAATATTATTGTTCAAATCAATTGAGCAACTTATTTTTTACCTGAAAATGGTATAATTAAATACTAATGCCAATTTTATAATAAAATAAAACAATTCCAAATTTCAAACTTATTAACTCGCTGTAGGATATTATGTAAACATCACCCAAAGTTTCAGCGCCCTCTAGTGCGGGGCATTTTTGACGTTTGATCGCCTATAGCTATTTTCAATAAAAATTATACGCGAAATTCACAATATCCACATTGATACAAAAAAAAACAGCATAATTTTTGAAAGAGCTATCGAATGAGCTATTTATAAATAATTTAGTTTAGAACCGTAGAAATGAATACTTAAATTTAAATTAAATGTTTTTTATTGTAGTGAAAAGTAATTAAGTAATTTTTGTAATTAATCATTTTGGACCAGTAATTTGAGTAATTAATTGGCAGACTGGCAAGTAATAAACGCTTCTGGAAACCCTTGATTTTTCCGCAAAATGAAGAGTACAATTAAAATACGTAAGGAATGGTTCAGAAACATACTGACCGTGTTAGAGAAGTGTTCAAAATACCTCAAGAAGAACTTTTCATAAATTTTTGAAAGGTTTATAAAGTTAGTTAACTATAGTTAAGAAAATGTTGATGGAAGTCATTATTTTAAACTAGTCAAAATGTCACGATTTTCTCAATGCACATGATTTTTAATCGGAAAACGGAATGCATTTTCGGATTCTTTGGACAATTTTCCACTAAGAGAAGGTTAAATTAGTTTGTAAATAATAAATAATATGTGTTTTTGAAACACAATTAAAAAAAAATCCAAATTTATAGGCAAATTTAGTTGAACAAATTTCATGTAAAATGTGAAAACTTGTGATTCGTGCTTCGAATTTAGTATAAAATGCAATATAAATCGATAATTTTATAAACAAAACAAGTTTAAACAAATTTCAGGCAAAATTCCGACTTTTTAACAATTTTACCTGAAATTTATATGTGTTTTGTTAAAAAGCTTATAAACTTAGTTAACTTAACATAAACATTGATTTTTTTTTCTTGCAAACTATATCAGCTACATTAGTAATGATACATTTAACGTACAAATAAAGTTTGAACATCTTTAATATGATTTTAACAAGAAAAACTTTGACTATCAAAGTCACCCCGGAATTAAAACTAAGAATTTTTAACGTGACTATTTTTCTAAACACTATTGAAAAAACTTTTTTTCCAAAATAGTACATGGAATTTGTGTGGCCTACCCCAGTACATGTTTTAAAAATATTAATCTTGCGAAAAACCTAACCTGTTGGAAAATATTCTAAAAACAAATTGGTTTACGGTAATTCAAGGCCAAGGAATAAACCAATTTGCTTACAGCTCTTACCTTACTTAGAAAGGAGTGATGGATTTTGGGCATTTCATAGTTCCACGTGGTCGGTTTTTATTAAAATAGTTTCCACCGAATGATATTCCCATCTGCAATGATTTGTTAGGCATGCGGTATTGCCTTCCCAAAAAATGAGTGGGCAAAAGCTCTTTGTTGAACCCTTTTCCATTCTCCCTGGAATGAAACCGGACAAGATCAAAGAATGTTGCTTTCGGTTCACTGGAAATGTCTCGAAATTGAAAGTGAAACGTCAAACTCGAAGGCGAAATCATTCGGCTGGGTTGGTTGATTCCGAAACATCCTACGTTCAGTAACAAAGAACTTCAATTAGGCATCCTGTTCAGAAGTGCTTCTAGGAATAAATGTGACCACCCACGCTGTATCTGTAGGTGAGCAGTCAGAATAATTTTAATTTGAAATTAAGCTACGCCTGAATAAATCTAATTGCAGTTCAATCAACAGAGCAATAATTAATATTATTAACATATGACCAAGCATTAGATATATCAGCCGAAATCCATGTACGCACGAGAGCAAGCAGCAGTGAAGTGCTCAGTGCTCTATCGTTTTTTTCTGATTTTTTTGCCGTAAATGATTGTGATTTCCAGCATGCCAAAGGCCGGCCGTGGCCGTGTCAGTTCAAGTGCGATCTCGAAACCCCTGCGAAGTTCGTCTACCGACCGTGTGGTAAACAAACCAACGCCGTGTGGACCACCATCGCGCAGGGGAGCGTAGTAGTATTTACAACCCGGATATGTTCCGAGCCACGTAGCCTAGTGGTAACGCTTCCGCTTCGTAAGCGGTAGATCGGGGTTCAATTCCCGGCTCGGACCAACACAACTCGCGATCTGTTCCCTTCTGGATTTGATTGCTTAGTAAAGGGAAAGTAGTGTATCGTCACTAACTGGACCTTTTCAAGACACCTTAGGAAGACTACCTATGGAATGTTAACATTAACCTTAACATGTTAACATAAAGTTGATTAATAAACTGTCACTGAATCCGCTTTGTAAATGCCGGCCCGATACTCTTCACGGGTGTTCCCCTCAGGAACAGGGAAAGATTTACTTTTTTTTATATGTTCCGAGATCACCAGTGCGAACCCGTTCTGGTACTTCCGGTGCCACAACCAGTGGCACATCAACATCCGCCAACATCCCCATCAGGATCGAGTTCCAGATACTGAGCGACGAAGAAAGCAACAACAACAACACCGACAGTAGAACTAACGACGACGACGACGACGATTGACGTGCACGGAAGGAAGAAATACGTGCATTTGGAATTTTTCAAAAATATTTAGACAGGGCCAAATGGTTTTTCTTCAAAGTTTGTTTGGAAAGTTAGGGCGGTTCGTCGCCGATGCAAACAAGAAGAAAATGCATGTAAAATGTGGGAATAGCGAACATCACTAACTCTACATACAAACTTTGGAGGAAAACAATTCGACCCTGTCTAATTTATTTAAAAAAATCTAAATGATCGTATTTCTGGGGACCCCAAACTTCATGCTTTTGCTCGAGTTGAGCCTGCACAGAAATTATATTCGTCGGTGTAATCGAGTCTGGACTGTACAAAAAAAAAAAAGTTTTTCCGAAACTATTTTTTGCTGAAATGACCTAAACGTACCTACGACTCTGCCAAAGTAACCAAATCAATCAAAAAATTATCTCCGTTCTCGAAAAACTTTGTGAAATTGTTGAGAAATACTCAAGTGCAAGTAAATTTGAATTCTGTTAAAACTACCTAACGTCATGATTCGAATTCCCGGACGCTTTGAAACCCGGACACTTCATCTTGTTTCATCAATTATTTGGATATAAGTTCGCATTATGAATGTAAAAAATGTGTTATTTGATGAATGAAATGATCAACTTTCATTGAAAGTTAGTTTGAACGCTGTAGTTAATGCCAAAACAATTAAATACAATAAAATTATAAGTTTACCAAAAATGCGAAACATTTCACTTGAAATATTTCATAGGCGTTCGAAGCACCGGGAAGGCAAAGCAGAAATTTATGGTTTCGATTTCCTTCAATTCTAGCAAATTTTTATATAAACTATCGATTGTTTTGATGTTAACAGCTTATTTGAGACCTAAAGAATGCCATTCACTAACATTTCAGTCCAAATTTGTGCGATTCATAAGTAAAATCGAGTGTCCGGAATTCGAAGCAAAAGTGTCCGGATTTCGAATCAGCTTTTATCAGTGTCCGGGATTCGAAGCACAACAAGTCATTTTAATTTCAAAATTCTGATGAAAAATGGTTAGAAAAGACATATTTTGCATGCATTTTCTTGAAACTGAATGTTTATACTACATCCTGATGATATTTCTACATTTCCAACTTGTTACATGATTTTTTTCCAGCTATAACAAAAATGATATGCTACTAAGTGTCCGGATTTCGAATCATGACGTTATTCAGTTTTATTTACATTTTACGCGCTATAATACGGGTTAACTGTTACAGAACAAACCGAAACAAAATGGTGCGATGAGCTTTTTAAAATGACAATGTTATATTTTTTTTTAAATGGCAGAATTTTCAGAGTTATTTATGATCCATAATAAGTGTGGGATAGAACCAAACGACCACTCATAATACCATCAGCTTGAAGTGCTCTTCTTGGAAGGATATGAATATTGAATGCACGGAATACGTAAGAAGGCAAAAAACGGAAAATTGCAAAGTTCTGCTATGTTAAGCAAATCACAGTTAAATAATGAGAATGGAAAGAATCAATTCGAATTTACATCTGTAACAGGAAACGTCATCGTTGACTGCATTGCAAAACAAGCAACCAACACATGACAGAACAGGATGGGATGAATATGAGATATGCGCATAACCTATCAACACGTCGGATGCATTTCCGCAGTATATTATGTATTCCGATATGCATCTATAGCCATGGTTCGGAAGTGCGAGACAAGTGTTAGGGAAGTTACAACCGTTAACGACTTAAGTATGTATCAATGATATGTTTTGTTGGAAAGAGCGAATGAAATGCTTCTGAATATTAAATTTAATAAATTTTTTAAATACATTCATTTTTTTATCTTTCTGCCCCACTGACATAAAAAGAAATGGATTCGTGGTAAATGACTAAAATTAAACTGAATTTATCCACCCGAACACTTCGGAGAAAAAAGTAAAAGCAGAATGTCATATTTTGCAGAATTTGTTTTCCACATTTCAAATCGCGTCCAAGTGAGTATAATGTTTCAGGCATCTGGAGTTGGCCGAGTGGCTGCATTTTCTCGACTTCCTCCGTATGATTGTTACGTTTCCGGGAATTTGCAGTGAAAAATGAAAAGCGTATCCTGGAGTGGAATTTGGCTGGGCTAAATCTGACAAGTGATAATAAAATTTTAATGAACACGAAGCAATCTCCCTGGAAGGTTATTCTTCCATTTGCTTGTGACGCCAAAAATTAAAAAAAAGAATCTCTTTATCGTGCGCCAGTCCTGCAAGGAAAAGTTCCAGCTTATTATGGCTCTATATTGGTGCTTGATTTATTCACTTATCTAGCTAGCATAAAGTGCCTTGCACAGACTGGCTGCTAACGACTTGAGTACTTCCTGTTGTCAGATTTTCGCAGTCAACTTCCAATACGGTTGTGTCATAACTTAATATAACATTAAAGAAATTAATATTTTGTTCAAAAAAGTGCACACTTTTCAGCGAGCCTTTAATTTTTTTGTGTTTTTCTAAAGACTTTTCAAAATCGTTTACAAAACTTCCCGAGAAACTTGCGTTGTGACAACTGTCACTCTTATCTTAACACCGGCAACCACATCTGTCAGGTCTGTTCCGGTGGCATTTCCCGCTTTTAAACAGCCGTCGTCACCACGTGGCAAAGTGAGGAAAATTAATTTCATAACTTTTGATGGGAAGAGAGGGCCGCCATAAAGCTTCCCTTCGCAGCCAGTGCTGCCAGCGGATCAGTCTTTCATTTTTTAGCATTTTCAGCATGATGACGTTTGTGGCTTCGGCAAGATTTACACATAATTGGAAGTCCTTCAGCTTTTTTGGAGTTTTACTGAATGCGGTCTCCTTCTGCGATTAGTATTCTTGTAAAAAAGGTTAAATTATTAGTGCGAGATTATTGGTCGCTTGGATTCAGAGCTGAGATTATTTTATGATTTTGATTGTATTCTCGAGAAATGACGTATGCAAAACATAATATTTATTCAGTACTTTCAGTACGAGGTTTGATTCAACAAATTTTTTGTTGAATATAATCAACGCCGATTTTGCGTTGAAACAAACCTTGATTTTCTCAATTCCACAAAAATCTTTTGTTGTTTTGAAAAAGTTGCTTTGACGTTTAGCGTTGATTCAACAAAAATCTTGATTTTCAAATCAACAAAACGTTTTGTTGATTCAAATATGCCTTATTTTTCTGCGTGTTTGAGGCCCTGAAGTCGAAGTTGGAGTTGGCATATTCTGAGAAGTCGGAGTGAAAGTCATTGAATTTTCAAAACCTGGAGTCTGAGTCGGAGTCGAAGTTGCTTCTGGGCTCCTCAGCCCTGGAAACTCTTTTGGCTTTTTACTATTTTCCGTACGGATACGTGTGAGTGTGAAAAGTTTACCAACCGACATAAGAGCAAAAAGATGTTTACCGTCAGTCGCATATCAGATTGAAACTTCAAATTTGAATGCGACATTGATTTCAAAACGCTCTCCGGAAAGTGACAGCGTCAAAAGACAGCAAGTGGCCGCCTTTCATGCCACCTAAGCACACGTGCCAAACACGTCAATCGGTTTCGTCTCCCTTTTTCACCGGTAATAACCCTCTCAAATCTTGAAAGTCCTCTTCTGGGTTGCGCTTTCGATGGTTGATGTGGATTAGAGAACCTCTGTTTGTAAGAGAAAGGCCATCTTAGCTCAAAAGTACCAATCGAAGTTTAAAACAGAATCTCTGGAGTTTTTTTTGGAATAGGTCCGATAAACCAAATTTTCAGTTTTTGCTTTTTGGGTGTTTTTTTTAATACCCCTGACTCAAGGCGGTTTCAAAAACACCCAAAAAGCAAAAACTGAAAATTTGGTTTATTGGACCTTTTTTAAAAAAAACTCCAGATCTGAAAAAGTCATGCTCAGGCATGACAATTTTGTTCCGTATTTTAAGTTGGCTTTTCCCAAACAAGTACAGGTTCTCTATTGTGCATATATTCACGATTCAATCCGTTCGCCGATGTTGTCTCCTCCCTCTGGGTGCGCTGGTGACACACACACCTGTCCCATTTGTCAGCCCCGGAGTGTCGGAATTGATACGTTTCGTTGGTATTGACTTTTGCAGCTCTCTCCCAGATGGCAAAAGCCAACAAGAAGGATGACAAAAATCTGTAGTGAAAAAAAGTGAATTCAATCGTACGATTTTGCCGAGTGTCGTTGAAGAGTGGTGATTTGGGGAAATGAATGTTGGGTGCAAAGATCACTTGCGTCAAGGATAGTCGATTGATTTATTTACATGTCGTCGCCGTCGTGCTAACTTGTCGTACGTGCATTTTGGGCCATTAAGAACGCCATTTTGTGAAGCTCACAATGCCTCACCTTTTGACTTTCACAGATCCCCAAAATTCGATTTCAATCCTGAGCTATTCAACGAAATCCGAAAAAACTCCGTGCATTCTTGTCACTTTTCATATGAAAGTAGTTTCAATCTTGTCGTGCTATCTTGTCACTCCCTGAAAATTGATGTAAGTGCGACAACTGGCCAAAGGGAGTTAATGTCAGAACGCGTTTGACACACGTACAAGTTAGACTACCGTAAACATTTGTAATTATAACTCGGGACTCCAGCAACCAACTTCAACAAAACTTCGGGACAATACACATAATGGTCAGCCAAACGAAACGTGTTTGTTATTGTTTACATTGCGTACTTTCGTTTTTGTTTATTCAAGGTCAAACATTAAAACGCGTTTTTCTCGGAACGTTGAAATGGCGGGTGCGACAAGATAGCACGACGACGTCGATATGTAAGGACTAGCTAGAACTGGAGGAGCGGAATTATCGAGACCAATGTTCAAAACAAGATTTTGAACTTTTTGAAATAGTTTGTAAAAGGATTACCAGATTACAAGTTCAAACCAGGGAAAAGGTATGGTGCATTGGTGCATTGTTCTTTCGACATCTTATCGATATCTTCGATATCCTGGGTTGCAAAATACTCACTTACCTATGATCTGTGTAACGAACACCACTAAAAGCAAAAGGTTTACTGTCAACCATATTCACTGAAGTAATGCAGATATAACCCAGGATTGAATCCAACTTTACATTACTTTTCAGGGATTTTGAAACACTCAACTGTTGCTCTAGCTAACTCAATATTCTAGGAATTTTCGAATAACCAAAAACTAAATCATTTCCAAATAGAATATAGTCCATCGTTACTTTTACTAAGAATAGAGTTTCCAATAATCTTGATTGATCATCAATAGCTTTTCTTATTCTTCATTTATCCTGGCACTAAATCAATGTTATCTCTTTTTTCTCCGCTCAATCAACAGATATGTTTCCATCGTTTGATGTGGCAACAATTGGAAATGCGCTGCAGAAATCATCTTCGGTCCGGCAACTGATCCCTGGGAGATTCTTCAGCACCAACACTTTTGCCCTACCGCCCCGGGTTTTGCCATCAAGAATCAATCCAAGGACCGGAAATCATTAATCATTCGCGCGCACGCTGAAAAGCAACAGAGAATCCGACGGATTATCGGCGTTCAGACCTTGTTAGAGAACAATACCAGGCAAGCCTCCTCCACCGTGTTATCCGAGATGCGATGAGTTGAGCTTTGGGCTTTGCACTGGAAGAGAGAGTGGGTGAGGTGAAATGAGCGGCTTACCGGTGAAGCTTAACAGCAGAAATATCTTCGCCGAGAGCAGTATGATGATGGTGCAAATTGTAGAGTTAGCGATTAATTGCCGGAACGAGAACGTTTACCGGTAAAGGTGTAGCTGACGTTTGACTGTGGGATTCTCCTTCCGGTTCTGCCTTTGGGGCCGGGGAGAACAAGGGTGGGAAAACATGTTATGCCACTACCAACTGCTCGTCTGCTACCTGTCCTGCCTCGTGGCCGACTGCTGGAGTTCCACCTCGGAGTACCTAATCATTCGTCATGGCCGGTCCCGGGTGCGGCACTCGAGTGAAAAGGATCACATCCGGTGGGGCCTGCAGGTGTTTGATAACTTCACCCTGCTCGACTACGACACCGTTGATGACTCGAACGAAACGATGAGTGGTTCCGGCGCCGGTGGGAACCACAAGAGTCCCAGTCCCAGGACGAATGGTAGACCCGGAGGTGGGGGACAGTTCTTGGATAATGGTAATAACTCCGATACGCTCACGATTCAGTTCAGTGAGTCGGAAGAATTGGATCGAATGATTGATATCAGTGATTTCGATAGCATCTCCACCAGTCGAAGGCAGTCGAAAAACAATCGCACCCTCAATTTTCCATTTGGTGTGGACTCGGCTCAATCATCGACACGATTCGCACCCGTTGCCACTCCGATGCCACCGGTGCTGCCTCCGACGAAGCCGGCCGTCCAACTGAGCAAGAAATTGATCAAAAAGGAGATAATGGAAAATATAAGAAAAACAGTCGACAAAGGCCTCCAATATCTGAAATCACACAAGAATCTCGATGAGGTGAAGATAGAATTAAAGCCGTTCCGGGAACGACCACGGCACGTGCCAGGTGGGGGCAGGTCAATCGATGCGGAAACGACAACGCATGAAAAAGTTATTCCCAGTCACGACCGATTTTCGATGAAAGAAGGAAAAACGAGCCAAAGCACGTGGTGGTGGCTGGGTTTGATGGCAATCGAAAAGAACACATACAAGTGTCGTCACCTTTCTCACCCACCTCAACGGAGACACCCACCGGACCGGATCTGGACGACGAAGGTGGGTTCCAGTCCGTTGCCTACCTCGAGGAGAAGTATTGGAAAAGTGTCAAAATAAATGATGACCCTAGTTTTCCCGCCAAACTGTTTCCGGCATCAACTCAAGACGATAAAGACAACCCTAATGACTTCCCGCCAGCGCGCCACGCCAGCAGCGATTCCGTTCAACTGGATACCCTTAATGAAGCCAGTCCGGAACAGCAGATAGACAAAAAAATCGTACTCTCGATGGAAGCAATTAAAAGTGAAACTGGCAGTGAAAACAATGCGCAGCAGCAAAAATTTAATTACGACCAGCAAAAACAAACGTTGCATCCCCTGCTGACCCTCCAGAACGATGGTCCAGTGGACGAAGTTGGAGTGCCCGATGGGGACGAAGTGATAAATATCCTCAACGACACACCGGCAATGAATTTCGACCCAAACGGGGCCCCGGCCACGATGATATTCAGCAGTGATCCGGACTCTTCCGACCCGGACAGTCCACCGGTTTGGGTGGCCGACGCTGGTAATCCCGTCGATGACAGCGGCAGCTACGGAACGGGAGGGTCCGCCGCGGTAGTTGTGGAAACCGGTGACATTTTCCACATGGATGACCTGGACCTGAACGAGATGGACGAAACGAGCCGGAACAATCGACGCAATCTGATGCGGGGCCGGGACGTGGTGACGCAGTTTCTGTGGATCGTCGAGAGCCAGCATCTGCTCGGTTCGAACTGCACGGCCGGCACAGCGCTCAACCTGGGTGAGGGGGTCGTTGACCAGTACGCACAGGATCGGTTCCGCGTGGAGGCGGAAATCGCGGTCAACCGAGCCAACATGTTGACACGGTGAGTAGTGAACGTGGGGAAGAAAAATCAATTAGCGTTGTGTGGGTGTGTGGATTTGGTGGCACTGGTGTAAATACAGTCAGTTGAAAAAGAACAAGGACAACCGAAATTTAAGAACTATCAACCTTTTTTTGTATTTTTTTTTTTTAAATGGCAGCCATCCCACATATTCGGAACACCCACAAATTCGGAACACTTTTGTGATAATTTGTCAATTGCATGCCAAAGCTGCTTTTCTGTCGACTCACTATTTTCAGGACCTTTATTTGGAAATTCTCTAGTTATTTCACTAGTAAAAATAGTACTTTGTGACCAAGAAACTTAATTTCAAGACTATTTTATCCAGAGCAGAAAAACACTGCCTCCAAATTGCCTGTTCCATTATTGTGGGATATTATTGTGCCTCCCACAATTGTGGAACACCTGAATTCAACTTATATTTTCACAAAAAAGTTATCAGACCATGTATAAAACATCACTAAGCTTGAGTTTCATTGGTTTCAGTGTGTGAAGTCATTATTTTGTTGAAAATATGTACTCCTGGAGAGAACCAAAGTTTATTTACATCCGTGAGAGAAAAGTGTTCCGAATTTGTGGATTTCAAGGGACAACGTTTTTCTTTAAAAATGTATATATTAAACGTAAAAATTTACAATCGATCGATACATCAATCGAAAAAAGCTTTCACATGGAGGTAAATGCAAATCATTATATTGCCAATGTTGCACCCAATTTGACGCACAGCCAGAAAATATTCACACCTCAAATAAATATGCATACATCCCCTGTTAGACTGAAGTCCGGCGGTCGTGCGATTTGAAGCGTTATCTACTCGAAATAGATCTTGTCCTGCCATTTTCGAGCGTTTGTCCTGCGCTTGATCGGCCTGTAGAAAACTAGGTAGGCGGTGATAAAATTTATGACAGATCATTGATTTTTACTAAGTGGAGTCTTCAACAGTTTTTTTCACCAAATCCATTAAATTTTATTTTAAATGATACTAGTGCGAACAAGTCAAACCAACAGTTTTTTCCCTGGATGGAATCCGGCCGCGGTGGACAAATTGCACTCTCCGGAGGAACCACCAGGGAACTTTAATCGGCGTGGATTCGGCCATCATCAGGGATAAGCAGCTGTCGGTCAACTAGGTGATGCGGTGGAGGAAGAGGTAATTTTTAATTTGCTTGTTTTTTCACATTTTGTAAAATTACCTTTTCTCTTAGGCAAAGACAAAAATAAAACATGCCAGAGCTACTTCCTTGGATCAAAACAGGCTTTCAAGATCACACCGAAGACCAAAATACATCAATCATTGATATTTATAAAGAAAAATAAAGTTGTTTGCAATAAAGTTTACTTTTGTGTGTATTAAATTATTAAATTAACCCCTAATCCGAAACGAGAGCGCACGACAGTGGCAGGACAATCTAAATAACAAAGGCGCCCGAAAACGGCCCGACAACGGCCCGTCAACGTCGATTTTCTCAAACGTCGATTTCGACGAGCGTCGGACAAAGTGTTGCAAATACGCACGAAAAGGGCCCGAATTCCGTCGGACAAACCGTCGGAATTCGGGCCGTTTTGTCGAGCCGTCGGACGGATTTCGGGCCGTTGTCGGCCCTGTCCGTCTGTCAGGGAAGCTTTAGGGTGTGTGTCTTAAACAGTTTTTTTTTCTGCTGTAGTTTGAGGTGTGCACATTTGTGAAGAGATTTCAACAACTTGCTCCACTGTCTAAAAATCGTTGCAATCTGCACATTCTCCGTCAATGTACACCAAAGGATTAAATTTTGAAAAGCGTGTATGAGCTACAGTCGACTCTCTGGTTGTCAATATCCAAGGGACCGTCGAGGAAGAGAATCATCAGTTTACAGAACGATGCAAAATGAAGACTCGATTGAAAATATGTTTTTCTTGATACCCAGCTATGGGAGAGAATCATGGCAACGTCCAGCAAACAAAAACAAGCTAATGTCAAACACCCTTCAAAGCTTCGTTTCGCAAAGAAAAATGTCTATGCAAGCCATGAGATAGTGAAAATATTGACAACCGGAAGAGATTTTTAAAGCAAACAGAATCCAAGGGACCGTCGAGGAAGAGATCCTTCAAGCAAGAGAAAATATCGAGGAATAAAGACAATCGAAGTATGCAGTTTGAAGGGACTGAAGAATTCATCGATAGATGGAGCAATATTGATATCGAGAAGATCGACAGCCAGAGAGTCGACTGTATTTGGATATTTTTTCTCGATTCTAGACTACTCGAAACTTCAAAAATCATGGTTTTCATTCATTAATCATTTGAAATTCATTATGTATAAGTTGGTTAAATTGTGTATCAATTCGTGTTAAAATCAGCGTTTTAAAACATTTTTCTTAAAACTTCTGGTTTTTCGAGACATAAAATCCAATAATTATTCTTATGATTGCATTTTGTAGGTTTTTAGATGTACTAAACGAAAATGTCATGGATTTGCAGTTTATATTATGTTTATTTTTTTTTTGCGAACTTGTGTAAGTTTATCATGTTTTTGCGTTGCAACGTCACGAAAATGGGACAGTTGTTTATCCCAACAGAAAACTACACATTCAATCATTTTGCGTCAAGTCACGAAATTTTAAATCATATTGGTCACATGAAAAAAAGGTGTATGCGTGGTTGATTGTTATATTGTTTATATTGTTTTCGAGAATATTTACAGTAGAATTGTACATGGGTCATTCACAAATTCCGTCACTTAAGTTGGTATGCAATTTGAACAAAGTAGGTATTTTTATGAAACTTTTTGAACAAATCATTTGATTTAATTGACTGATTTGACATAAATTTTTGGGGGCCATCCATAAACCTTGAAACCCTTTGTTCCGTTTGCATCGCTAGATTCCAAATACCACGTAGACACTTTAAAGTTGTAGGGTGAAAGGGGCTTTTGGTGGTTGGCGGTAGTCTCCGCTCGAAACAATCTGAGAATCTACAATGGGCGGGACTATCAATTAACATGTCCTTGTACTGTCTTGTAATAAAATCATAACCGATAGTTGTTCAAACTAACATAAACTATGATTTATTTTGAAACTAGAAAAAACTTTTTTCCCAAAAATAGAGCGTTGCAACGTCACGAAATGTAAGTTGCCTTTTAAAATCAAGGCTTGATTTTTTTTTCTAAAAACGAATGATTGCATTCGATTTGTTGGCCAATTTTACACTAAAACGGAAGAAGAACTCCTAATTTGCCCTTCAACAGAGCAGAGTTCATGGCAAAACATGAATTGGGTAAGGATTGAGAAATAGTCACGCGTTGCAACGTCATGCTACCCCTACCAAAAATAGAGTTTGCGCTTAAAATAATTTTCCAACATTGTTTCTTATAGGAAATGTAATGTACTTTCCAAATCTGTAATAACATATCGTCAGCTGTGTGCTATCTTGTGACAACGACCATTTAGTACTTTTCGAGAAAATCGATTTTGAAAGTTTGATGATAGATATTTTCTAAACTATGAATGGTAGAGCCAAACCTTTTGATGCAATCGGTTCGTATACTATCGCTTAACAAACGCTCCAAGTTTCAACTGATTTGGTTACACCAGTTAAAAGATACAGTCAATTATGTAATCAAAAATCTGAAAAGCACGTGTCACAAGTGTGTTTCGAAAGTAAAATTGTACTACGTGTCACAAGTGTGCACAGAATTCCCATACAAACTAAAATAAGCTCAAATCAATAGTTTAACCGACTTAATCAGTATATTTTCAAAAACAAAAGATTGCATTGCCTTCAGAAAATGTGTATCAACATAAATTTGTGAAAAACAAGAAAAAAATTCCACATTTTCCAACAACATGTATGACGTGTCACAAGTGTGCACGATCATTTTGATGATAAATTGGTCTATGTCACAAGTGTGTATTGCGATATCCGGGAAACGGAAGCGAGTTTCCAAAATCGGGTTAAAGCATCTTGTAGTGTTTGTTAAGTATAGCAAAACGTCATCATGAACTCATTTTCGACCAAAATGGTCTATGTCACAAGATAGCACACAGCTGACGATATGTAGCTTTTCAATATATTTTTTGAGTTAAAGCCTAAATACTAAAAAAGAAAAGCCAAAGCTTTGCAACGTCACTGCGGAATGTGCAGCCTTATGGCAAGATTGTCAAATTGTATGTAAGGGCCGTGATACTCGCATTGGTTGGACCGTGGCCCCCGCTATTTGGTCGCTTTACCCCTCTGACGCTAAATATAGGGTAAAAGAGCAAGCAATTTTGTTTTTGATAAATAATTTTGAACATGTTTTGTCAAAAAATAAATAACTAACATAATAGCCACACTTTTGAGAACGTTCATATTTATTAGTTACTTTATGCGTTTCTCTTTGTTTCGTCGTCCGTGTCTGTCGCGGGTGACCATGAACGGCCATTATCAACGAATACCAATTTGTTAAAAACTTGTTTTCGTAAAATCGCGATAACCCGTGATGTTTAAGAGCAAACCCCTTATGTTTACATATCAAAATTTGTGTAATTAACTGCTCTACAACTTTGTAGAACATTATTACACTCTTAAAAATAACCCTGCAAAGTTTGAAAAAACACGACATTTTAAAATGAAAAATTTTGTTTTAAATGAAAAAAATGACCCTTCTGGGTCAATGTAGATTTGAAAAGAACATTAAATTTCCCATAAAATGACATGTTCCAAAAGCCAAAAGTCCCTTTGACACCAAATTTCTATCTCATCACCGTTTCAGGCTGCAAATTATTGAAAAACACATATTTTTCGCATGCTCAAAAATAGAAGGGGTCGTACCACAATGTAGATTCGAAAAGAACATTAAATTTCCCATAAAATGACATGTTCCAAAATCCAAAAGTCCCTTTGACACCAAATTTCTATCTCATCACCGTTTCAGGCTGCAAATTATTGAAAAACACCTATTTTTCGCATGCTCAAAAATGGAAGAGGTCGTACCACCCGTCACGAGATATCAAAAAACGGTCCTCGGATTCGTGATCAGGGACAAAAGTTACCCCTCAGGACAAAGTTTCACGCAAATCGAAGAGGGGTCGGGGCAACTTTTCCCGATTTGGTGTGAGTTGGTAGAGAATTACCCTAATATTGAATAAACTTATTTTCAAATTTACTCATAAATGGCCTGTATACCCTATTTTGTGCAACCAGTTTATGGAACGTTTACCCTTTATAGACTGTCAAAAGCTAGGTTCACTTTTTGACTAGCTTGCCACGAGTCTGGGAATGTGTCAATTATAACAATTCGACATTTTCGAAGTTGATGTCAGTAAACGACTCAGTTTCGTCAAGGTATGATAGATTTGAGCTTCCTGAACACGCTCCAATCGACAGAAATGAATTTAAGTGAATTTCCTGCAAATAAACAAAATTGTAAATTTGAGTCTAAATGCGATGGAATCATGTTAAACAACCATGCGTTCCCCCATATAAGCAACCATGCTTAAGATAATTGCATAGAATTTGTACCCAAATTAACAATTTATTTATTGGCAAGGAATCCACTCCACTCAATTCTGTCGATTGGAGCGTGTTCAGGGAGCGTGCGATAGCAACAAGTTTGAATCCATCATTCATAGTATTGAAAAATATAAACCTTTAAAAATCGGATTTCTAGAAATTACTACAGTCCAGACTAGATTATTCGAAGGCCTTGGAAGAAAATCACTTCGGATAAGCCATTTTTGGATAGTGATCCCTAAACTACGCTAAACTGCCCATTAGGGTGTAATATGATTGTATGGAAAAAAATAAAGTTGTTCAAATTTAGTGAGCACAGCAACTTTTCGGTTTCGGTTCCAGTCCTCACATTGCGCAAAGCGATTCAATTTTCCATATAAATTTGTATGGGAAAAATCCTTTTTTTTTAATTTTGATATTTAAAAATCCACGTTTAATGCTATATCAAAACCAAATTCATATTCAAATGCTCTGGAAGGTGCTCTACAATTTTCCCGAAGAGAGTATGGTGCTAACTTGTTCCTTTAAAAAGATATAGTGTGTTTAAAACTCGTCTAAAACGTGTTTTTTGCTCGAAAAGCCCGTTTTAGACGAGTTTTGAGGACGCTGTATCTTCTTTCAGGAGCAAGTTAGCACCATACTCTCTTCGGGAAAGTTGTAGAGCACCTTCCAGAGCATTCAAATATGAATCCGGTTTTGATATAGCACTAAACGTGGATTTTTTAAATATCAAAATTCAAAAAAATGATTTTTCCCATACAAATTTATATGGAAAATTGAATTGCTTTGCGCAATGTAAGGACTGAACCAATCGTTCTCAAACTTTGGGGAGTTGTTTGGGACCCCAAAAAGAACTGAAAAATTGCTGTGCTGGAAAATCGATTTAGATATTAAACCCTACTGCCCATGTCCTACATGCAAAAACAGCATGCTGTGAAAAACGCACTAAACAAAAACATGGATTTAACAGCTGTGCTTATCTTCACAAATTGTTCACAAAAATATGATCAGTGTGACAATAAACGATTTGACAATAAAGATTTGCAATAATTCTATATTTTTTAAAGCCTGTACCTGTAAGTCTAACTCATCTGGCTCTCTGGTGTTGAAATAAAACGCAAAATGACAACAAATGAGCTTGAAAGTGACATTTCGTAGCTTGTCTGCTATTTGTGACAACGACCCTTTTCACGAAAATTAGTGAATGATGATGTTTTGTTAAACTCAACAAACCATACAAGTTGCCTTAAACTTAATTTGGAGTAACGCTTTCTCGAATTTCGCAACACACACTTGTGACATAAACCAATTTCACATCAAAATGATCCTACTAACTTGTGCCCCGTCTTACAAATTGTTAGAAAATTAGGCTTATTTCCTTATTTTACTCAAATGACAACTTTTATTTGTCAAGGTACACTTATATTTGTTATGTTAGTTAAAGTATTGATTATAGCTCATTTGAGTTTGTAGGTATTAGAATTATGTGCACAGTTGTGATACTTTCAAACATATTTCAACACGAGCTTTTCAGACTTTGGTATACCGTCTGCTGTGTGCTATCTTGTGACATAGACCATATTGGTCGAAAATGAGTTAATGATGAAGTTTTGCTATACTTAACTAACACTACAAGATGCTTTAACCCGATTCTGGAAATTCGCTTCCGTTTCCCGGAAATCGTGAAACACACTTGTGACATAGACCAATGAATCATCAAAATGATCGTGTACACTTGTGACACGTCATACATGTTGTTGGAAAATGTGGAAATTTTTTCATATATTCCACAAATTTTTGTTGATACATATTTTTTAATAGCAATTCCATCTGTTGTTTTTGAAAATATACTGATGAAGTCGGTTAAACCATTGATTTGAGCTTATTTTAGTTTGTAAGAGGACAAAACACACTTGTGACACGTGCTTTTCAGATTTTAAGTTACATTTTATACTGTAATTCTTAGTAGGTGTCACTTAATTAGTCCATACTTGGAGCGTTTGTTTATCGATAGTATACGAACAGATCGCTTTAATCAAAAATAGTTTATCTTGTATTGTTGTGAAAATATTCAACCTCAAAATTTAAAAATCGATTTACTCGAAAAGTACCAAATGGTCTATGTCACAAGATAGCACACAGCAGACGATACGTTATTTACTGTAGCTTTTAACTGATATAAGTGTGTACCTAAATAAATGTTTGGGTATCAAAAGATTGGAAATGTTATGCCCTTTCCGATGACACATAGGTTGACCTATGAATCATGGACCGGTTTTGGATGCCAGCGGACTTTCCGGCGTCGTAATTCAGGGTTGGTACAAAATTAGGTAGCAGTGCGTGGCCGAATGGTTACGCTGTCCGCTTTGTAAGCGGATGATTCTGGGTTCGATTCCCATCTGCTCCAACCTTCCATCGGATGAGGAAGTAAAATTTCGGTCCCGGCCTTGGTTGTTAGGCCGTTAAGTCATTCGAGGTGTACGAGTCGTCTCCATGCCATAAATACAAACAACACACCAAACCAAGACTACTCTGGTGGAATCGCTGGCGGCGGTTGGACTCGCAATCCAAAGGTCGTCAGTTCAAACACTGGGGTGGAAGGTTCCTTGGAGTAGAAAGAGGTTTGGGTGCTCTCCCCATTCAAGCCTTCGGACTCCTAGGTTCGAGCAGAAACTTGCAATAGAGACCACAAAAGACCCGGGGGTCGTTAATGTGGATGGTTTGATTTTTTTTTTATTGACAAAATTCCAACGAAAAATTAATTTTATCGATACAAAGACCCCCAAAACGGTGTTATATCTACTCCAAAATGTATTTTTAACAACTCTCTCTCCATGCCGTTTTTTTGCATTTCCTCTTGTTAAATATGACTGATGAAGAAGACTTACTTAGAAGAACTTATTTCTTCAATATCGTTGATCAAAAACTAATCTATAACTTTACACAATAATGAAAAATTTAAAATTGACGTTGATTTTTACCAAGCAAAAATCAATAAAACATTCGTGTTGCAATAAACGTCGATGGCACTTTAGTAACTATATTTCTTAACCCTTTCCCGCCCGCGCAATACAGAGCTGTTGCAAGTCGACATTAATATTAGACATTGAACTGCCTAATGGGATGAAATTTTAACGGCTAACATTCTGTTGTATATGTTGAATAAGGTTGAAACATTGCCTTGTTGTTGGATCCCTCTTTTCAAAGTTATCAATGAGCAGTGCTCTGGAGTAACCATGGGCGTTAGAAGGTTAATGTTGCATCATTTCAGTCATAAATTAAAACTAAACTTGTCAATAGATAAGAATCAAATCATGCAGATTTCGTACTGCTTTGTCTAAATACGTCGTTTATGTAAAAGAGTTCATCCATAGTTGTGTACTCTCACTTAGCCAGTGATTGATAAAGTTCCGCAAAACGACACACACCCTCAAAGCCAATTCAACCGAGATGGGTGAGGTTGTGGTAATTTTACCATCAAATCACAAGCAGCATCACGAACACGTCCCACTTGGCCAAGCCAAAACCTCACCTGGAAGTACTTGGGGCCGGATCGATAATGTTTGCTAAGGCTGAAGGAGGGAACAAATTTTACATTTATTTTGAGCGAATGGCTTCGAAAAGGGATTGGGGAACATGAAGTTGTACGTTTGGCATGCGGAGCATGTGCTGCCGTGAAGGTTTACCACAAGAAATTAGGTACTTTCTGACATAGTCTAATATAGAGTCGTTTGCTCTTCATACGTTTTGGCCTCACAGCATATTTTGACAAACGCTATATTTAGTACATCATAGTATGATGAAATTTGTATGAGATAATGCATTGATGATTTTGAACTGATTGCAACAAAGTTGAATTCCAGATCTAATAGTGTAAAGAACGTATAGTTTATTCAATATGTTTAGCCTGCAGGATAAATATTAGGGTGGGTACGTTTTTCAAAAAGTTCTCCGATCAAGTTTTAGTATGGTTCCCCTTGTAGGGCATACCCATAGGGACTTTCATGCCAAATATCAGCTCATTTGGTTGTAAACTGGCTGCGCGCATCAGGGTTAAAGTTTACATGGGAATAACTATGGGAAATTGGAACTTTTTGTTCAAACGCTCCTACAGGTCTGGGAAAATCACGCGCCAACTTCTGGTATGGTCAGGCATAAGGGGAATGGTCTGGAGAACACTTTTCCCGAAGAGAGCACACGGATTCGTTGTACCTAGAGCTGGCGCATCGGCAAACAATCCGATGTCTCCGGAATCAACGGTTTTCCCAGAAAAAGCATCAAATTTTCCTTAGCATGCTATGAAAGCTTGATGCACACCGCGACGCCATATGTCAGGTAGCTACCACGTGGTTGAAATATTATCAACAAAACACAAATTAGCTATGCTATGATTCTGAAATCGAATAAATAATATCAGGATTGCTCGAAATGACCATTTTCTAGTTAAAAGAAGGTTTGAAATTGAATATTTCAGCCGTTTTTCACCCACGTGGTAGCTGTCTGACATATGGCGTCGCGGTGTGCATCAAGCTTTCATAGCATGCTAAGTAAAAATTGATGCTTTTTCTGGGAAAACCGTTGATTACGGAGACATCGGATTGTTTGCCGATGCGCCAGCTCTAGGTACAACGAATCCGTGTGCTCTCTTCGGGAAAAGTGTTCTCCAGACCATTCCCCTTATGCCTGACCACACCAGAAGTTGGCGCGTAATTTTCCCAGACCTGTAGGAGCGTTTGAACAAAAAGTTCCAATTTCCCATAGTAATTCCCATGTAAACTTTAACCCTGATGCGCGCAGCCAGTTTACAACCAAATGAGCTGATATTTGGCATGAAAGTCCCTATGGGTATGCCCTACAAGGGGAACCACGGGTCCCCCACAGACCGTTATTATCAAAAAAAAATTTCCACCCAAACCAATGATTGGACATGGTTCCTGGGACCATTCTGCACCTCTGGGCCGAGTTTCAAAATATTTGCCGGCAGAAATTTCGAATACGGTCAGTTTTAGTGTTTTGAGTAAAAATTAAGGGGAAATCGCATGTAAAATGCGTAGGAAAAGTTCAAAGCTTCGATGTTTTAACTCTAAAACGTTACTGGTCATAGTTTTAAGTTGTTCTTACACGTAGCAGAATGATATAAAACGATTTACCGGACTGACTTAACCGGATTAAGCCTAAGTTAAGTGACTTAAGTCTATAATTTTCAAGTTTATATATAAATATCTAATAAAAGCTCCTATATTAGGCAATTTCAAGTCAAGGAAAGCTAGATTGCACAAAACTAACATAAAATGGGGTGACTTTGAGCCAAAAGGGTGACTTTTTACCACATTTACGATTGCATAATAGCTATATGGCTTAACTACAAGCTCAATAGGCTTGAATTGTAAGGTTTAATCGTTGCAAATATTGTTCATAGTTTATGTTGCACTCTCCCAACATTTTCAAAAATGCCGTAAAAAGTTAGATAATCACGAAAAACATAAAAAAAAGATAACGCTTTAGTGTTATTAGCCTTACCCTGAACCCGACAAGAGTTTTAAAACACAAACTACAACTACAACTACTTACATACAATTCATACATCGGCCATCGTATGTAAGTATTTGTAAGCCCAATAGTTTACATATATTTGACTATACTATTTTCAAATTTTCATAATATTTGCCAAGCTTGTTAAAAGAGTAGATGAGTGATTGTGTTTTCACGTGGGGAAAGAATAAGTTTTGTTTTGCTGAATATATTATCAGCAAACGTACTTGCTGATCAATAACATGTTTCAATGAATTGTAACGATGATCAAAATTTATCAACAACACTTTATTCAATTACAGGATAAAATATTTTATTATGATATACATGTTTAAAATTCATAATTGGTTGGAAATATTAATCCTATAGGAAGTTGTGACATAGAACTTTTTCTAATAATAATCATTACACAGGACAACAAAAAAGTATGGGCTAAATGATAGCTGAAATACTCTCTGGATTTCATTCGTATGTTTCAAATTTGTAAAAGTTTCAAAACAAAAAAGGACAATTTATTTTGCAATACCACAAATTTGCTACGTTACAAAAGTTGTTGCCCTAATATTTTGATTGTTTTATTTAGATTCAGTATGAATTGATTCAGAAAAATTTGCGCATGATTTTCAGATTTGTCACTTCAAGGCAGGGATGCCAGATACACAGATTTGTCTGTGTTTCACAGACTTTTGAGCATGTGTCAGACATTTTTTGAGGCGCACAGACTTTTAAAAAACTTAATTAAATTAATATTTTGTAATCTTTTTTGTCGAAACTTATTTCGTTAGTCTTAAAATGCTTAAAAACGCAATTCCTATTGGATTTAAATGACTGTGAATTGATATATTTGAATTTTAGACAAATGTACAGACATACACAGACTTTTTCACAGACATTTTAATAAACCAAGTGGCATCCCTGCTACAAGGTGACTTTAAATCAACAGGCCTTATTTAAATCGAATTAGCAGATTTGTGTAGCAATATCATCAAATTGTTTATGTGGGAACATAAATAGACCAAATTAATCCATCTACTAAATTTGTATATATTAATGAACATAAAACTCAAGTTTATCAAAACAATCTTTAGTCGTTTGTTGGTACAAAGTCACCCCTTGGCTCAAAGTCACCCCATTTTATGTTAGTTTTGTGCAATCTAACTTTCCTTGACTTGAAATTGCCTAATATAGGAGTTTTTATTAGATATTCATGTATAAACTTGTAAATTATAGACTTCAGCCATTTAACTTAGGCTTAATCCGGCTAAGTCAGTCCGGTAAATCGTTTTATATCATTCTGCTACGTGTAAGAACAACTTAAAACTATGACCAGTAACGTTTTAGAGTTAAAACATCGAAGCTTTGAACTTTTCCTACGCATTTTACATGCGATTTCCCCTTAATTTTTACTCAAAACACTAAAACTGACCGTATTCGAAATTTCTGCCGGCAAATATTTTGAAACTCGGCCCAGAGGTGCAGAATGGTCCCAGGAACCATGTCCAATCATTGGTTTGGGTGGAATTTTTTTTTGGATAATAACGGTCTGTGGGGGACCCGTGGAACCATACTAAAACTTGATCGGAGAACTTTTTGAAAAACGTACCCACCCTTATAAATATACTTTCTAAAACTACACACTTTTTTAGGAAACACATGCAACCATGAACAGTTGAAAGAGAAATGTTTCATTTCATTCATGCTCAAATCCAAAAATCGCAAACATTCCAGTATCCAAACCAAAAACCTCACTCTGTGCAGCGAGAAACATTCCTGAGTGCACCGTCAAATCGAGTTATAGGTACGGTATTTCTGAGAATGGATTCAATTTCCGTTGGTTCGGTTGCTGTTGACTCGGGTTTGCTGGAGTGTTTTTTTTTTTTTTCTTCTTGTTTTAAAACCCCATCACTATCTCTCACCACTCCAGTGGGACGCGTGGAAGCGTGCAACAGATGGAATGTATTGGATTGGGATGCATCGGGAAAGTTTATCTAGCACTCGATGGCGCCCGCCAGCAATGTTGGGATTTGTCACGCTGAGTACCGTAAAAAATTGTACATTTTCCGAAGCTTCACATCAAGTGCCAAATATTTGTAGCGCGCCAAACCAATCCAACCGATGAAACAAACCAACAAGTAGCAAAAACAAAAATTGATAACAAATTGGAACCGATTTATATTTTTATCGAAACTTATGCCACGTCAGTTAACGGTGCCTTATAAACAAACAAAAATGAGAACACAAATAAAGGGATTCCTATGTATCGAAATGTGAGAAATGAACACATCGAGGTTGGATCAAAAAAAAATATCAGTGCAAAAATTCCAAGTGTGGTATGAAAGTTTCAGGATTATTAAAAACATGTTTTGTTTATAAATGCTACGAAATCTTACGAGTAAAAGTTAGGGATCAAACAATGGAAGTGATTTTTTTTAACAATACAAAGTATACTGACTTCAAGCACTTCTTCCCCTTCTAGAAATTATTTTCGTTCACATGTTCGTAAATTTAATTTTATTGTCACTTTTGGGAAATACTCCCCCTAAACAAACAGAAGAGACATGGGTAAGTGGCGGGGAGAGGAGTGAGAAGGCAAATTGGAAAACAAATCTGGATTCAATCTAAACTGGCAAGCAAAACGCGTGGGCGTTGACGCCTGTTTTGATTTTTGCGCTTGCTGCCAAACTGTTTGGGCCTCTGGTGGGATAGGATCGTAACGACACTTTTATCACAAAATTTATTCATCAGATTTTGCTGAGGGACTTTATTTTGCTATAGCTATAGGGTGACTAGTTGAGTGATCCTGATACTGACTACCACTAAATAATCAACCTAAGCAAAACTGAGTTTGACTGAAAATCCACAATCATTTTTACAAAATAAAAAAAAATATTTGAACAAAATCTTCCTTCCCCCTCAAACGATTTCTTGTGTCAAACAGCAGCGCCACCCTATCGTTCCAAAGCTCACGTTTTATTAGAGGGATGATTTCGCTTTCGCCTCTAACGTATGAGCTTTCTTTTCGTTCCCGACACACATTTACTGTATTTGGCGTAATGATACGTGATGCTGACAAATTGCGAATTATTTATAAAGGGTACGACGACGCTCTCACTAGCAAAACGATGTCGACGCATGACGATATTCACTTTCTTGCTGGTTACGCCATGGGAAATCAAGGGAACACGTCGTTGGTGGAATACAAGTCGCTGGAGTTTTTGTTTGCCGGAAAAAAATGCTTGTCAATGGAAATTGTATTTCAAAAAGGAAAAAAAAAATCAAATGTTGATTAAATAAAATCAAACCTGTTGCCTTTCCTACTCACTGAGAAAAAAAATGTTTTTGTTTCATTATTTTATGCCCATTGTAAACTTGTTGGTGTTGAGTATTTAATAAAAGTCTTCCATTGTTCATTGGAAGGCACTAGAGGGTGACGATATTCTCTATTTTCAATTTCCCGGGAACCAAGAATTGAATTTTGCAAATTTCCCGGGAATCGAGAGGTCCAAAAATGGTCGATTTCCCGGGAAATTTTTCCTGGGAATTCCCGCTCACCCTCTAGAAGGCACAACGTTGAGTTACAACTGTGTGTACTAGGGTGACAAAAAAAAATGAAAAAATATATAAACTCATCTGATTTTTTTTTTTTGAAATAAACCAATGCTTCTCTGATCTTCATATTCAGAAAATTTGAATATTAATTTGACAAAAATTCACATAAACTGTAACTAAGGGTAGCAAGAAAAAAGTAAACCCAAATCAATTTTCTTTTAAATTCCTTTTTTGGTGTCATTAACGGTGCACATCAATCAGAGCTTTTGCACTAAGATTGTTTTGTTACATATATTTTGGTATTTTCAAAACTACGGAAACTAGCGATACATTTTTTTTATTCATCCTCTAAGGTACTGTCTACAAAGCGATTTCCAACCAAATTTGCCTCATTTAGGGTCCGTAATTCTGAAAATTTTTGAATAAGAAGACAACAACTTCCTTGGTTACTGTGCACCCTTAAGTCATTTTGTGTTTCGCATCAACCTCAATATTAATTTATATTTTGAAAAAAAAAAAACTCTGGCAACCAATTCTGAAAATTTGGGCTTTCCTGATTCTTTTCCGATACTGGGAAATTATTAATTAGCTTGTTTTACTTTACAAAAATCTTATAAAAAGTGCACTTTTGACAAAAATAAAAAATTTCAAATTATAATCTTGACTCCCAAAAAGATCAACAACGAGAGAGTCCACTGTATCAAGGGTTTCCAGAAGCGTTTATTACTTGCCAGTCTGCCAATTAATTACTCAAATTACTGGTCCAAATTATTAAATTACATTAATTACTTTATTACTTTTCATTATGATAAAACAATATTTAATTTAATATTAAATAAATTTAAGTATTTACTTCTACGGTTCTAAACTATAATATTTATAAACAGATCATTCGATAGCTCTTTCAAAAATAAAACTTTATGAAATAAAATAAAAAAAACATAAAATATCAAGCAAAGGACAGACAGTATTGTTTTGTTCAAAGTATTTAATTATGCTTTTTTATTTCTTTTTTTTTGTTCCAATATTGTGAATATTGTGAATTTTTTGTAAAATTTTTTATTGAAAATAGCAGAATATTTCGCAATAGTTTCTTGTTTACGCATTGAAAATTTTCTCCCACTAGAGGGTGCTGAAACTTGGCAAGTCGAATGCCATTGAAATATTGAAATTGTTTGAAAAAAGGCCCCCTGATTTTCGAGCCAAACATAAACTTTGAAAAATATTTGCAGCGGCTGTGAAATTTATCAAATAACGTTAAATTTTAAAATGTTTTCGATCATTGGTTTGACATTATTTCGTTTTTTTTCTCAAGTAAATAAAAAAATCCGTTACCAAAAATATGGA
This sequence comes from Culex pipiens pallens, assembly GCF_016801865.2. NCBI lineage: Eukaryota > Metazoa > Arthropoda > Insecta > Diptera > Culicidae > Culex > Culex pipiens. The sequence continues at coordinate 99,422,274 of NC_068939.1, forward strand.
TAGTGTGTAATTTGTCAATTCTAATTACTTTGAGTTTGTTTTTTAACAATGAAACATTTGTCTCAGAAATATTTGGAAATTTTTCAGGAAAATAGTTCAACTCTTAAAAAGAGATATTACAGGACTGTCAACTGCTGTAGTTAGTTGAAAAATATATTTAAAAAAAACTTATTTTTATTTTAATTAATTTTTGAATGGCTATCACTTGGAAACTTTGCTTCTATCAACGATGATTATATAAATTTGATTTTTAAATATTTGATCCACATAAATTTCAAATAATTTTGACGGTTTATTAGAAGAAAAAACATAAAAAAATAACTCTAATGTAGTTCTTGCGAAAAAAAAGAAATCATATTTATCGACTTTTTTTTCTATTAAGCCCTATATACATATGAAAGACAATAGGTTCTTTATAAAAAAACTCATATTTTTTACAATTATTTAATAAAAATAAATTGATTTTGGATTCATAAAACATTTTTCACTGGGTAATATATCATGGCGTTGCCTTTTGTTGTTAATCAGCTTAGCAAAACAACATGTTGAATGTTTTAAGAGAGAACTATGGTAAATAAGACCTTCTACATACAGAACAACTCTTTTTTCAATCTTTGTAAGAGTGTCACACACTCTTATTTGAAATTTAAAAGAAATACTGTTATAATAGATTATATAAAAAAATCAAAAAGTTTCGTTGAAGAAGTGCAATATAAAAAAAAAATACTTTAATTACCAAATAATGTCTTTAAATTACTCGAATTACCATGAATTACTAAGTAATTAATTACCTAATTACCAGCTTTAAATCAAAGTAATTATTGATTACTTGCCTGTCTGAGGCCTTGCTGAAAACCCTTGCACTGTATATGAAGTAATTTTAACATGATTAATTGGATGTTATATGTCAATAGCCATATTAAAAAAAATCCCGGGTCCCGAGAATTCCCGGGAAATGGCAAAATTCAACTCTCGATTCCCAGGAAATTGAAAATTTCGAGAAACGTCACAGTCTAATCAAGGGGCATCCCTGAGGTCGATTTTTTATTGTCACCCTAGTGTGTACTTATGCAATTTTTAACTCATTTTTCGAATCAATTTTTTTTATTTTATGTATCTATTCAGACTGTTCATTTAAAAATAAGTGTATGAAATATAAATCTCCTTTTTTTGTTTTAATCACAACAAGTTTAATCAATGCGTAAGAGAAAAGGGCAACGAGTTTTTTTTGTTCTATATTTTAGAATTGATTTTTGATTAACAAAAAAAAACTTTTGACTGAAACCAAAGTTAATGTCTCAACTAAACCAACAGATTTCATGTCTTCACTTCATTTAAATTTTGTTCTTAAAATTGAAGATTTTTCCTTTGTCAGGTTTTTTTTTGAAAATTTAAAATTGATTTTCTGCGATTTTTTAGACCAAAGTCCGTCTAGAAGTGGGATTGGGTGTTACAGGATCAATATAAATCAATTTTGTTTTGTTTTATTCAGCAGTTTTGTTGATTTATATGTGGAAAGCTCAGTATTTAAAATTTCTTGTGATCTTTTCACGTGTTTCGAGCCAAATGAAATACAAAAACTCATAAGTGGATTATGTTGTAATTGGAAGAGACATATTCTATTCCTGGTAAACCATTCGCTTCGCTTGAGTGACATCCACAATTTAACTCTGGCAATGATGGTTAATTTTACACAATTACCATTGATAATGCTACAAGTATCAGCAATTTTCCACGACAGGCAGCACCCCAAACCGAAGCGACAAAAGCAAGTAACGTAAGCTAATAATCTTAGTTAGAGCACTCTGCAGCAAGCAAACTCAAAACCCTGTATGTCGCGTGAAAAGTGACGTGAATTGAAAGCAGTCACCAGGCTTTTCAAACACACACACACACGCACTCATCTCGTTTTAAGAGCAGCAATCAGCTCGCTGTTTAGTATTCGTCGTTTGAGCACGTGCCCCCCCCACGTGGAGGCGCAAGCTTCGCACAGATTCAACTCAACTCATAAGCTTCTGCTTATCGGAAGCAGAAGTATTAAGTCAAACCATGGTTGAAGCATTCGCCTCACGCCTGCCCCGCTGGGAGTAAAAAGAAGAATTGAATCCGGAAGGAATATCCGCCTCGGAACAATGGAACGCTTAGGCTATTCCTTTCCCCAACATCCTTCATTATTATCACCGGTCTCGTCTATGACTCGAAATGTCTCTGTGGGAGATGTGAGAAAATGTCTCCCCTCCCGCCTTTCTTACCACCCACGATGAGCTTGAAAAGCTTGAATCCGCTCATGAGTGGTGAGTTCTGATGAGCTCAGCCGTATTTAGCCATTTTCCCGATTAGAACACAAAGAACCCGACAGCGTCGTAAGGAAGTCCTTTTCTCCAAATTTGGGAAAATGTTGCTTTCTATGCGCCTGAGTACGTGTGTTCACTTCCATAATTTTAACATCTTAGCATTCCTCTAGAAACTTGTATTCGTACCGGATTTCCTGTCACACTTAACAGAACAACAAAAGAACATTTCCTTAGAAAATGAAGAGAGAGAAACCAGCTCCTAATATTGTATTTTTTGTTCTCATAATATTTTTTTCATAGATTCTATAGGCCATTTTTGCGTGCAAGATTTATGAAGGATTACTTTGAGAGTTATTTTGAGCTGGTTTGACTTTGTATCAAACGGAAATATTCAGCCTACTAGTATTATTTTTTTTTTTTTTGTCACCGTCTTCGGCATTATGCCGCACAGACTGTATATACTTATAAACTAAACGTATAAACAGATATAAAACATTAAAAACATAAAGGTACGTCACAACACGTTTCTAATTTTAGTTTTAAATAGTTCTTTTGTCATGTCGAAATTAAAAAAGCACCAAACTGGGTTGAAATAACGGCAGCAGCGATCGATCGGGTGGTTTTGTCCGTAAACGGTAGTGTGCCTAGCGATCCTAAACGGCAGGTAGGTTCTCAGCGCACGTTGGGGCTCGTGAAGGCTCATTTTCTGACGGATCTCCGGGCAGTCTACTCGGTTTGTAAGAACGTCAAACACAAACAGACGTTGCAGGAAAATCCGGCGATGTTCTAGAGATTCTAATTGTAGTAATCTTCGGCGGTCATCGTAACTTGTTAGGTACGCAGGGTTCCTCCAGGGCAGGCGACGTAGAGCGTATAGTGTAAAGCTTTTCTGCACTTTCTCCAAGCGGTCACACAGAACTGCGTAATGCGGTGCCCAGACTTGCACAGCATACTCGAGAATACTTCGTACCAGAGAGATGTACAGCGTTTTAAGTGCCCGAATGTTCTCGAAGTCCACCGTGTTACGTCGAAGGAATCCCAGCGTTGCAAAGGCCTTAGCGGAAGTGACAGCGACATGCTTGTCGAAGGTGAGCTTGTGGTCCATCATTACGCCGAGGTCTTTGATGCAGTCGACACGAGTTAACAAGTGTGAATTCATCTCATATCGGTAGTGAATCGTGTCCTGTTTCTTAGAGAAGCTGATGACGTTGCATTTCTCTTCATTCACCTTCATCCCGTTCCTAACACACCATTCGTTAATAGCGCAGATATCCTGCTGCAGGGCGACGCAATCGATGGCAGAGGAAACAACACGAAACACTTTGAGGTCATCTGCATACAGCAACTTTTGGGATTTGAGGTGAGTGCAAATGTCGTTGACGAACAGTAAAAAGATCAATGGGCCGAGGTGGCTTCCCTGCGGCACTCCGGAGGTCACGGCAAACTGGAGCGATCGTGAGCTTCCTATGCGAACAAACCCTGTTCTGCCGGTCAGATAGGAAGAGAGCCATACCGTGAGCCAGCGAGGGAATCCCATACGTCTCAGCTTTTCAATTGCCAAGTTATGAGGCACCTTATCAAAGGCTTTGGCAAAGTCCACGTACACGGAATCAACCTGGCACCGTTTCTCAAGGCTGGAATTTATCGAGCTAACGTACAGCATCAAGTTCGAGACTGTGGATCGTTTCTTCACGAACCCATGCTGAAACTCCGATATGATGGGGACTGCGGCAGCGTACATTCTTTTGTGAATCAGTTGTTCTAGAACTTTTGGCAGGCAGGATAGTATTGAGATCGGTCTGTAGTTTTGAACATCTTTCCTTCGTCCAGATTTATGAATTGGCGTAATGGCAGCAACTTTCCACACATCTGGGAACTGACCATTTGTAAGCGATCGGTTGAAGACTAAGCTTACAGGGTGTGCCAACGATCCAGCGCACATTTTAATGAAAGAAGGTGGCAGCTTATCAGGACCAGGGCCTTTTGAAGAGTCAACTGCAGCCAAAGCTTCTAGAACTTCTGCTTCAGAAAGAACCGGAAATGGCATGTCAATGTTGTGGGAGGGAATTTCGTCGAGATAATCTGCTGGAGCGGTGTGCAAGCCATGGTTGAACACGCCTTTGAAAAAGTCGGCAAATAAATTAGCTGCTTCTTCAGGACTGTTTGAGCTACGATCACCCGAATCGACCACGGAAGGAATGCCATCAGTTCGCTTCCTGCTCTTAACGTAACTCCAAAACGACGAAGGGTCATCCGTTAAGCGGGTTTGAATGTTGTCGAGGTACTCACGGTACAGTGTTTCGTTCAGCAGCTCGTACTCCGTTTCCAGTCGCTCGACACAAACGTTATCCTCCGGTGATTTCGACCGAAACAGTCGTTTCCTTGCTTTGCGCAGAATGTTCCGCTTATGCCGTAACTCAGCATTCCACCATGGTTGTTTGATTGATCGATCTCTAGCTATCCGTTTCCTCGGCACGAGCTGTTGAATCACGTCAAATAATACGCTGTAGAACTGTGATGCTTGAGTGTTGGCGTCTTCCGAGTTCAGCACGTTGTCCCAGTCGATTTGATTCAATGCATCCGTAACAGCAACATGGTCACATCGGTTGAAGTCAAAATCAGCAACGTCAGCAGAGTGTTGGCTAACTTGGTCGGGATTGTGGTGGAGGTCAACCTTCAGTACAAACTGTTTGTGATGTCGGTCGGGTTTGAGAATAGCCGACGGAGGTTCGATCAGGTCAACTCTATCTGCGTCGTTCACGAAAGCTAGGTCAAGTATGTTGCCTCTAGCATTGGAGAGATTACAAACCTGCTGCATTCCGGACGTCAGTAAGGATTCCATAAGGTCAAGTTCAATTTCGGTCGAGGCATTGTTGGGAATGAATGCGTTCACGTCGTCGTCAAACGTCCAGCGCAGACCAGGCAAGTTGTAGTCTCCAACTACAGTCACTAAGTCGTTTACGCCAGCTTTCGATAACACTTCACGGACAGCTGCGTAGTGCGAAAGGTAGATATCGTTCGGGCTGTTCGGTCTTATGTAGATGCAGCACAAAAATACATTTTGCCGCCGAACTTTGACACGAATTATGGTCTGCTCCAGATGATCATAGCCGGCGAGTTTCACAAGAGTTGCGTCGAGTCCATTCTTCACGGCAACAAGGCAACCACCTCCTCGCCTCAGTTCACTCGTAGCAGGACTACGATCTTTTCGAAAAAATTGATAGTTGGATGAGAGCTCTGAATCCAGAATACCATCACGAAGCCACGTTTCAGACACCGCTATCACATGGTAATCGCTGCTGGCTAGGGCCGAGTTAAACTGGTTAGTTTTGGTTCGAATACCACCTGCGTTCTGGTAATAAACGAGGAGACTCATTTTCACATGTTTGGGTAAAGAAAAAAATATGTTTTTGACTAGTATTGAATTCAAAATTGCAATCTCTTGTTTGAAAAGATGTGCCTTTTTATTGGCAACATGCAACAACTTTGTGACAGTTGGCACCACCAGAAGGACACCCTCGTGGGGTTGCCCTTCATTTTTTATGACCTTCGATTTACACCCATCCATATAAGACCCACCGCTATACACGCTCAATATATGAAGTGCCACTCACCACAACATGACTGCTAATGTCCGGAATCTGGGGTTTCCCCCCTTCCTCTCTTCTTCTATTTGCAGCATCTTCAAGTTTGCCTCACCCGACGTCCAGGCGTCGGAGCATCTACTCCACGCGTCCGTCCTGTCGATGGTGGAGTTTGACGATGACATTTTCGCCGCCGGAAATTGCTTCGACTGGAACCAGCATCCGGCGAAGAACGGGTTGTTCTGTCCGTTCGCGTACCGGTTGCCCCCGCCCGACCAGGGAGCGTCCCTCGCCAAAGACCTGGCCGCCGAGTATCACTACCTCGGCAACACGTCGGAGTGGTTCTTTTTGGCGCGCAAAAACGCCGAGAAGGTTATTGCGAGAAACGAGCAGTACATTAAATGTAAGTACCCACAACGCAGGAATACTGCCAAATAAACATTCGGTTGGGCTACGACGGTTGGGTCTTCCGGCAGGACCCAAATGAATGTCACATGTGATGCAGTTTTGACGACCGACAAGATCGTTTTGGGTGTCTTCGAATTTCTATACTTTGCTCTAGTTGAAATATGTGTAAAAAAATTCAAAATGTAAAACTGATCACATTAGCGCACGGAAAGAAATTTATCTATCGCATTTTCAAAATTTGAATTAAAAAAATAATGATTTTTTCAAGAATCAGCCAGTATAAAGATTAGCCATCCTTTTTCGTTTCCATATTTTTACTGATTTTTAATTTTCTGTCAATTTTGATTCATTTTAACTTAAATGAACTAGTTTAATGCAAATTAAAAATCTAGTCAATATTTAAGGTCGTAGATAGTGTCTTTCACTTTCACTATGTGTAAAATGCTTTTACAAACAACACAAAGAAAACCGTTTTTTGGTTGAAAACTTCTGAATCAAGATTTGAATATTTTTCTAAAACAAACATGGCCGCCAAATGGCCGATCTGGAATGATGCCTTCCAAAGCCTTAATTAGGTTTCAATATTTATTGAAGGCTTGTTTGAACTACATGAGTCCAAAAAATCTTTGAATCAATTCATTATTTCGCTTCTCTTGTAATTTATGGACAGCTTTTTTAAAAAAAATATCCAGCCTTGCAAGATTTTTTTCTGTTTTAACCTGTCAACTCTGCTACCGACCCTTGATGGCCTTTAGATCGAAAAAGTTGATACCAACTCGGAATTACATTGCCGGAAATCCAAAACAAATGACGAGAAATTGATTTAAAATTAAATTTTAAGCCTTCACGACGCATAGTGAATCCTCTCCGAACAGAGGTGTGACAAAATTAAAAAAATGTCAGATATTCTATCAAATATGTCATATAAGGGTGATTTTTGGAATCTGAATTCAAAAAATACATTTATTTTTTCATGAAATAAAATCTAAGTGCATTATGGTGGTTAATAAATTATTATTTTTTCAATATTTTTTTTATTGCTGAAATTGTATTTTTTTATCAATAGTAGCTTGGAATTTTGATTTTGTGTGTGTGTAAATCTTAACAAATAAAATGTTAGGGTGGTACTATATCAGATGATCCATAACCGAAATTTTGTTAAACAAAATTCGCAGATACCACACTTTTAAATAACAGCTTTGTTATCTTCCGAAAAGTTGATCAGGGTCAGTTCAGTAGTAACGTTAAGGTGGTCCAGTTAATAGGGTGTTCCAAAATTTGGGTATTTGAGGAAAAGTGTTATTTGGCCTCTATGAGATTATTATGACATTTTTATTTTAGTATTATCTGTAGTTTAAGTAGAAAAAGATCAGAAGAAATTTCTAGAGTTTTTTAAAGGTGAAACAATATAAATTAAAGCACCTTTGAAAAAACTCTAGGTTTGTGTTGAGGCCAACGAAAATTTGATTTCAAGTTTTTATCTCCTTCCCCTTTTAAATATTCTACCTACAAAAATAATAAATCATTAACTTTTTTGCAGTAGAGTTATTAATTAAAATAATTTATGATACATTCTTATTAATAAAGTTGAGAATAAAGTTTTCAATTTTATATTTTTTATTTCCCATCATTCCTCTTCTCTTCATCCACGACTAGAGCCAAGGTCTGCTCTGCTTTTTATGTACTAAGCTACACAGCTAAAAAGTAGTAATCCAGCTGCGTGTAAAAGGCCTTGGTGTAAAATAAATATTGCATTATTTTATGCAATTTTATGTAATTTTACACCCTGAAATATGTAGACCATCAGTATGGGAAACCTACTTGACCGAAATGTCAAGATCATATATGCGTTTTTCCTACCTGTTTTTCATCGGTCTGATGGCCGAGCGGGCTAAGGCGCCTGTCCCTACTGTAGGTGCTGGGTTTGAGTCCCGTTGGTTGCAACTTTTTTTTGTGTTTGCAAAAATTGTACATGCAGTATGTAATATTAAGTGTTTATTTTGACGAAGGTGATGTGCATGCTTTTGCATGCGATTTTACCATCGGATTTTTTGCTGTGTACACATAAAAATAGGTAAGGTAAAAACTGCGATAGAAAGTATTTTCGCCGTTGAAGTTTTCAGTCATTCCAACAGGAATATTTAACCAAGTCATAAAAAAAGAAGAAGGAGAGTGGGGAGGGGGGGGGGGAATCTAAGAAATCCTAAATCAATTATTATTTTAGTACATTTGTTGAATTCTTAAAAATGAAGAAAAATCATAAGGCGATTGCAATATCTGACTTTTTGATCCAATTCGTGAATAGAGAAGAGTAGTTCCACTTTCTTTCGAGCAAAAATGTTCCTGAAGAGTTGAAAATCTTGAAAATAGTTAATGCTTTCTTTCGTTTGAATAGCTTAAAAGGGGAGAGGGGTCAATCAAAGTTCGAAGAACAGTACAATTAACAACTTTTAAATACCTTTCGAATGCAGCCAAAAGAATCAAATTTGGTTTAAAATTGGCTAAGTTATGCATGTTTTAAGAAAAAATATTTTTTGCGAATTTTGAAGTTCCAGCTACTAGAAATAACAAAAATGTCTGCACTCTCAAAGCCACCAAAATTCAAATTTCATCCAATCTTGCTCAAAATTTGGGAAAGTGTTTCTGAAGGTATGAGAAAAAATAGAAAAATACTAACACTACTGAAATTTAACTTTCATTTTTTGATTTTTGTCACACCTGGATCCACTGTGCGACGTGAGATCGAAGCAAGCTGTGCCTGGGTTTTTTCGTTTGCTGTCATTTTTCACTTTAAAATCGTCTTAACATTTTCTTTAAAATTTGTGAAATCAGTTAAAATTTGAAGAAGCAAAAAAGGCAGGAACAAAAATCGCGAAGTGGTTGTTAATTCAAGCGTTGCTGGAACATCTAGGAAGAAGGTGTGGGTAGTGATCATCGTCCGATTACTTCAAAGTCGTGTATCGGTACCAGGTCCGCTCCCGGGAATTCTACTGATGATTCTTCCTGCTGATGATTCAAGAGGAACGTGTCGAGAAGATTGGAATCAAGCTGTTGAAGATTTTGTGTTTTTGGTGAGAGCTTTCCATAATTTTGTTCAAATAACTCTTTCATCTACTCTAACATCCATACAATCCAATTAAGACAACTACGCCAATCTTACTAAGGAGCGGCCGTGACTGACTGGTTACGATGTTCGCTTTGTAAGCGAATGGTCCTGGGTTTGATGCCCATCTGCTCCCAACGAGACAGTTTAATACATAGAGATACTTGAAATACTGAATGAGAACGAAAAATCTTAGTCACTCGAGGTGGGGTTCGATCCCCCGTCCTTTGAATTGGTAAGCAAAAATGCTAACCACTAGGCCATCGCGACTTGGTGAGCTATGACTGGAATTAGGAATACTGTTACTATCAACTATATACGCGCTGGGTCCTTGTCCATTTGACAAGGGTTCGGAAGTTCTAAATAACGTTTGAATCCGATTGATGCAAACGTTCTTCAGGGCGGGGCTTGTCGATAAAGCTGAAGTACCTCGCGCTCAGCTAGCCAGCGTAGAAATGGGTTACCGAAGCTCGGCAGAGCTAACACCTTCCAAATGCCTATGCGAGTTATTTGCATGTATAGAGTGTAGATCTAAAAACACATGGAAACAACTCAATTTGTAAGAAGTGGCCGCGTGGTCCCGTTTGGATGGTTGCACACACACACACACACCTGGATCTACTGTGCGACGTTATGCCACAGTTATGTCTGTGGTTAAGCTGAGCTTGATTAAAGAATTCTTAAGAAATCTAAAATTGAAAATTATGGTTTGCAAAACAGAACTAAATTCGTTTGAACGAGAGTTGAATTTTGACACACTATTGTAGTCAGAATCTGTTTGATACCCTTTGTCCAATTCCTTACAAAAGTTAGGTAGGGAAAATGTACCTATTATAATCTTCTTCTGTTATTTTTTCTCAATCTGTTAGATTTTTTTCATAACGTCATAAAAAAATAACGCATCTTAGGCGTTACGGTTGTACCTGTGAAAACTATTTCAAGTTCGCGCTATGTTTTCAATACTCTTTTATTTGTTGCTTGATTAAACTTCCAAAATAACTGGTTATGCCATAAACTTACCAGCAACAGCTCTTCCTCGGACAAGCACATACATTTATGGCACTAACTGGAGAATTTTTGATCAAAATACACATACCGTCAGTGGGGGTGACATTGGGTCTGGGGGTAAGATTGAGTTTAAGTATTATTTTTTACGGATTATAAAATTTCTCAGGTACTTCTCAATGAAACTAAATTCTGTTAAAAGGGTTGTGCAAGGGACATCTTGAGATGACTTTTCTGAAAAAATCTCGTTTCTAGAACATATCCTGTCATTTTAGCAGCTGTCTAAAGTTGAGGTACGTTTTTGGTCAAAAATGACCGCTCGAAAAATCAACTTTTTAAATTTTTTGTTGGAATTGATCAAAAAGTACCCAAATGTTAGAAAATCTCTACTTCAAATATTTTAGCATGTCAATACGATTCCCTCGAACAAGAAACACTGTTGGATGACTTGTTTTTACTATATCTTTGTATTTGAGCATCATTTTAGTTTCATTTGACCCAATGTCACCCCCTCAAAGGGGTGAGATTGGGCCAATTTTCAAACGATTGCCATTTAAGGTAGAGTCCATCAAATTACACCATATTTTGGGAAAATGTTAGTAAACTATCAATCATGGTCAAGACCTTCGGACACCGGAACAGGTTCCAACCGGAAACGGTTCACAGAGCTGATGTCGATTGGTGCCCAAATGGAACCGGCTCCGGTGCCTCGTAGGCAGACGTGCATCGGCACTCAGTAGCACTTCACCACATTTTGAGATGATTGCCTTCGTTCGATGCTTTGAATAATCGTTGTTCACTATGCAATTTGGATTAGCAAAAAAATAATAGTGATTTGAATATCACAAATATTTCAAGTGCTAAATGTGCTATTTAGCACTCAAATAGCACTTCATCACTAAAACTAGCGAATAAGTGAAGATAAAGGTTTCGGTCGTTCAGAACCTCATAGTGCAATGAAAAAAACATACTTTAGGCACAAAACAAATTGATATGGTGCCTTTTCCAAGCCATGGCCTTAAAAAACTGTCAAGTGCTATTGAGTGCCGATGCACGTCTGCTCGTAGGACTTAACCTTGTCAATTATTTTTGTTGGATGATGTATTAATGAATGGCATTGTTCTGTGAAATGATTTTTATTCTATTGACCAAAAACCCAAATAGGAGGGCCGAGGTACCCCAACGGAATGCGGAATATCTCCGGTAAAAGTGGACCATATTTGTCCCCCATCTTACAGTTACAATTCTGGATCTTTTTCAACCGGAAGTATCCAAATTGGTCAATTCTACCAAAAATTAATGAAATTTTTAAGAAAAAAATTGGGGTCAAATGACTACCCATCAAAATTCCATAAACATTCGGCCTTTTGAAACGTCGCAGATTTTGGTGTGAAGTTTACAATATCTGATATCATCTGTTAGCCAAACAGGTTGTTTGTATAAAAAAATCAATATGTTAAATGGCATTCGTTCAAAACATTGTTATGTATCACGTGTGTCAAAACAGAAAAAAACGAAGATGGTTTCCAGCAGGTTCAGTTTTTACTTTTAATCATTCCACAAAGGCAGATTTGCCTGTCGTTTCTCATATTTGCTTTGCTTTCTATGATACACTTTGCTTACGAGAGTATGTTTAGATGGCATTAGCAGAGAAAGCATTTTCTGAAGCAACAGTGCTGGATCAAACGGAAAAGAACCGCCGCTCGTTCTCTGCCAACAGAGGAAACCAGCCACTTGGCCATTGTTGTACACATTTTCTTCTACTCAGGTTAAACATTGATAGTTGCTAGTGGGTGGTATTTGCTATTCACTGTTCTTGGCATATTCTTTTATGCATTGCGCAGCACCTGTTTGCTAGGGTGACATTTTATGTGTTTAAAAGGATAGCAAAACGTTGAACAGTTTTGAAATATGTTCTAGGTTATAAGTGGAATTATTTCATTCAATAGTGAATCATTTAACCTTCACGACCCGCATTGACACCACATTATTAGCAAAACAGTGTCGTTTTGCTGTCACTGAATTATGTGGCTTCATATCAAACAGTTGCAACGACTTGTGAACATTCGCACTTGCACTCTTGTACTCCCCACAGTGTACATGTTTCCTGCTGGGGAAGCTGCTGTCGTTCTTACCTGGCTCAATTTTTATATGTTTGTATATTTTGGTAAGCATTTTCAAATGATTTTTCAACCCATTTTTGTTAAAAACATTCAAAATGACATCACCACGCCAAGAGAGCACAACTGCAACGCGTTGTTAAACCAGCAGCACCATTCAGTGTATCACACCCTGCTGGAAGTGGTTGCTGTAGTTTATTGCGCTGAATTTCACTGAACACGGTGCAATTGTGCCCTTAGCATATACAACGAGGTGTTGCTTGTGACTGGATTGGTCGTCAGTGGGGATGGGTACGTACACTTAATCTCTCGAAGCAGCAGAACCCCGTGAAGGGTGCAGTTAGTTCCAAGGTCCTTATTGTCGCTCCCGCCACGTTGAACTGTGAATGAATGGGAAATGCATACATAATGCAGCTACTAGAGAAAACTTGGAAGGAATTTTCACACTTTTAAAAGCTTTTTAAATGGGAGCTTATCTCGTCAAAATAAACGAACAATGGCAACAGTTCAAGGCTGCATTTGTGCTTTCTTATGTTATTCTTGCAAAAGATTTCATATTTTGATGAGCTTATAACACTGAATGAATTAATCATTTAATTTAATTTCGTATTTGATTTCATGCTCAAAGGTCAATAATTTTAGTATACCTTTTAAAAAAAATCTTATTTTTGTAGCTTCTGAAAGTCCCCCTCCCGAAAAAAAGCAATCATAAAAGATCATTGCCAGAATCATCATTTTTGATAAGTTGCCAATTTCATCCCTAAATGCTTTTGCGACGGGACAACTCAATTTAACGCAAGTTCGGCTACCTTTCCATTGCGCTACTAGCACCAAGAAAGGTGCTGACCGTAGAAAATTGCAAATTATCGCCAATTGAATCGCTTATAAGATTTCATGCTACATCTAGCTCGTAGGGTCAACTCCCAGTCACGTTTCAAGCTTATCTCGTTTTTCTGGAGTTGCATTATATAGCTGGACATTTTTTCTATCCAAGCTTTAAGAACAATCAGAAAATATGAGCTTTCTACCTTTTGTAGAAGAATGTGGTCCATCAATTCAGTATCTAACAGTTTCGCTTTAGTGGCGTTAAACCGCAAAATTTATAAAGTAATAACACAGGCTTGCTGCAAACTGTAACCTTTATCAATCAGGATGCTTTAGTGTTGCGGCAAAGCACATTTCCGTGGAATGTTCGATTTTCACTAATGCACTAAAAAACGAGCGAAAAAGCTTGCAGCCTTCATTCCCTACGGGGTGCAAAAAAACTCTGAAAGATTCTTGCGGTAAACCACTTTGAACCGAGGTTTTACGACTCAATAAAATTTGGGAGAGCAGCAACCGATTTGGCAGGCTGTTTACTGGAGCTTTTGCTTCCGGCACGGAAATGTTGCAGGTTAGCGAAAATGGTGGGAAATTTGGGAAATTCTTCTCATTGTTATTATTATTAAATTTTGTTAGGTGTTTTATTATTTTTACTGTTTTCGATTTAAGTAAAACATTGTTCTTGGGGTTCTCGTGACGATAGAATGATACAACCCTTTTTATTTTTAACACGTTAAAAAATACATGTTTTCTTAAATATGCCGCCCGAAATAGCGATGAGTTGGAAATTTGATTCCATATACGGAGAGACCGGCCGGGGCAAATCTAAGAAAATCTTGGTTAGTTTAACTAAAAGTGTAGGTTAATTTTTTACACAGCTTTTTTTCAACAATCGATAGTTGATTTTGTAAACCCAAAATTGCTGACCACCAGTAATTAAAATTAACTAAAACAATAGTTGGAATTGCCATTTTTGTTGGATAAATGGCTGAAAAAAATTCTAGCGGTCGACTGCTAGCATTTATTTTTCAGAAAATTAACTAAAATTTTTTTGTTTTCAGCTGAAATATTGTGGAATATTCTGTTAAAAACTGGCTGGGAAATATTTATCATCTATTTTTCAAATTTTTTTAACGTTGTATCAACCGAAATATTTTTGCATGCAGCAAATTATTAGTGGTTTATAACAAAAAATTTCTTAATTAGACATAATTTATGTAAGTGTTGATATATATTTTCTTTAATTATCTAACGATATAGGCTGGGCCGAATTTCTAGCTATATTTTAACTAATGTCTCACTTCAATACAGAAAAATATTTGTACATGTAGTCAATAACTTGTAGTTGATAGCAATATTTTTATTGAATTTGCAGTAAATTTTGTAATAATGCCTCACAAATTAATGCTGGGTGTTTTTATATTCGCATTTATTCTGCCTAAAATTTTAACGTTTTGTACTAATTTGTTTTTTTTTTTGCATGAAGTTGTTAAATTACTGTTAAAAAGCATCAAAACAAAACTTTTTTTAACTGTTGTTATAAAACATGTAAAGTTTGATTAATGTTTTAAAAAATTACGTTGCATTAAACTAAAAAATAATAAAAAAGCATGTAACAAATTTTATTAAACATATTTAAAAAAGATGTTTAATTTCTCGTGAATTCCTTAAAAATACACCCAAACGAAAAATATATCTCAAAATCTGCAATAGTGAATTTGCTGCAGAAAATGTTATATTTTATTACATTTTTTGCAGCAAGCCCATAGATCATTTTTGCCCGCGTGTAAACACGTCAGCGATCTGCAGTTCTCACCAACACATAGAATACTGGCGCGTCCCCGAGCAACAATCTAGAGAGAACATTATGTTCGCGCTCTGTCCCTCACCATTCATCAAGCGTCCATGGCGCGGTGGTAGCGTATCGGATCAGCAACCTAGAAGTTGATGGTTCAATCCTCGTTCTGTTAAGGTTTTTTTTTTCTGCAATACAATCAATCTGCCGTCGGTAATGTCGATAATTGTCGGTAACGGGCAAAAATGTCATACCCCTATATCGCAAAAAATGCATGAGGACAGTTTTCATGCAGATTCTGATATACTTTCATGCTGCCATGCATCAAAATCATGCGACCGCCGGTTGGGTGTAGAAACCGAGCAAAATTTTCACTAAGTTTTAAGCATATATTTTTATTATGTTGTATAAAATTAAGTGTTGTATTCACTTACCATCACTGTGAAATTATCCGATAAGTCATCATCATCTGTAACAATGGTCTCAGGTTTAATTATTTTTCTTGTGATTGGACACAGCATTTTCACTAAAGTGAACCTTTTGCTGCAAATAAACATGTGAAATGTTTTAGTAATTTAATAAAAAATTCTTAATTTCGGCTATAAACTGAAGAAACGTAAATAAATGTAATTATAATGAGGAAAGGAGAAATATCAATAATGCTACTTACCAAACCTGCATTAATTAAACAATTGATTTTGGCAACACACTTTCACTGCATTTGATTCAATTTATTCAACGTACTCCGATTCCTGAAAAAATATTTTCAGTTTAACTTACAAGTTTATTGAGCGGTCGTATTGCAACAAAACTTTCAAGATAATAAAATCTTCTTTTATATATTTTTCACATTTTTATTTTTTATGTTTTACTTCATCTCTATTTTTTATGTTGTCATGTGTACGCATTTCTATGTATTTTATAATTGATGATTCTGAAAAAAGAATGGTTCATTAAGATTTATCCGTCGTAAGCACGAAGCTTTTAAATGATTCAGTTTTCTGATAAGAATCACATTAGATAAATTATTGTGCAAAAATAAACCCATACTTACTTGGATTAATCAACATTTTGTTAAATTTGCCCGGGCTGCTCTATCCGTTAAGAGTTGGCCCGCATCTCCCTTCTACTGCCCTCTCTTTCCATCAAACATTCTTATAACGTGTTCAACTCACTCGCATCAGAGGTCCTGATGGCGAAGGTCGTCCTCTTGCTCTTCATAGTTTATCACCTGCAAAGAAATCAACAAACCTACTCACCAATTCCACCTTCCCAGTTGCAACACTTTGATTTGCCACTTCAACATTAGCCAAATAGTGTAATTTTCATCTTTCACATCCTCTCACTTCATAATTAACAACACAAACTCAACAAATCAACCGCTTTCGTTCGAATCCTGACTTCAAATGATAGACGTAAACAAACCCAAGTTCGTCTTTTAAATATTTAACCAATTGTTAATTATATTCAACCAACAAAATTTTTGATTTTCCTAAAACCAAAGCTATCAGTCGAGCACGTTCATTCGAGTTAGGGAAATCTGTTAGCTTTTGGCCTTTAGCATTTTCAACAAATAGGTTATTAAATTAATACTGAATTTTGGTTAATTTAACTGAAAATTGGCAGTGACAAGTACGTTTTTATTACAATTTACGAAAGTGAAATCAACAATTTTAATTGTTAAAATTTCTGGGCACGGTCTCTCCTTGTAACACCATTCAACAGAATACTCCTTGAAGAATTTATTAATTCAAAACTGTTCAGACGGTATCGGCTAAAATATTTAATCTTCTTTTAATGTAAAGATTTCAGTAAGTTGAAATCCAAATACAGTCCAGACTCGATTATCCGAAGGCCTCGGAAAAATTTCACTTGGGATAATCGAAATCAAACTTTGGATAATCGAAACTTCGGATAATCGAGTCTGGACTGTACCATGAAATAACTGTCTTTGGGAAAATTATTGAAAGAATTTTGTTCATGATGTATGGAGATTTTGTCATCTTTATGACTTTCTCTATTGACAAAATTAAATTCTGTTAGTTGGCAGATCGAAATCACAAAATGGTATAAATGACGATGCTCAAGACGACGGCGTTGATTCCTCAAATTACACCACCGATTCATCCTGGTGGAGGTGCCCCGCCGACCCAACCGCAAACATTACGGCCAACGGCGTGTGATAAATTTTCCACCGGACACGCCACCGGAAGCCAGGAGGAAACAGCCAGAACAGCCACAAAAACCGACATCAAGCATAAATATTGCACCGCAAGTGGTGCAAGTCCCAGATTGCCCAGGACCTCGGACGTAAACTTGGCGGAAAAGGTTGGAGAAATGCTGAAATTACCTTCATTTGATGGTAATTTTCGATAATTTAGGAATGCGAAAAAATTTCCGCTAGCGCAAGCTTTTGCAGTGTCGGTTTATTTGAGTAGTAATTTTGTGCAATTTACGATTTATGGTTGATGATTTTTTTTCTTGGTGCAGTATGCAATTCATCTAAGCAACTTTTCATGAAACACAAACACTACCTTATTTTGTGAATCGAGAATACTGCAATGTTGACAATATATAATGGAACATTTCGCAATTTTCAATCAACTCAAACTTTGAAATGAACGTTTGCTAGAGTTCAATATAACAATTATGCAAGGAAATATTCAATGCTGGATGAAAATACATGATTCTTTGTTTTGTGAATTTCATCGCCATTTTTGATTCGTTCAGACAAATCAAACAATTTAAAAATAACTGGTTTGCTTCAGGATAACAAAAAAACTCACTGAAACATAATCAATTTCAGTGGTTATAACCGCAAGAGCACACTCCAACACTGTGTAAACACGAGTGTGTGTTGATTTTGCGTGAGCAACATTATATTCAACCCACAACAACCTGCCAACGAACGGTAATAGTATCTGGCGAATCATCAAATTTTAACCACATTGAACTCTGCGGCCACACGAGCACACACCACATCACCACCGGTAGCACAGCACTTAATCAATATTTAACGTTTTAAATTTCAAGTGCTTTTCGAACCACCAAACTAATACTTCCCCCGAGGGCCCAGAAACTTTCAGCCACGAATGTTTGTTGGCGCTATAAATTAATCAAAGCACTTGTAAAAGAGAGAGAACCCCGAATGAGGCTTTTCCAGGGATTGAGGCGCCTTTTGTGGCTTTTCTAATGGGTTCATCCGCTGTGAATTGAAACGGAAGCTGGATGGGTGGGTGCAGGAAAATCTTCATTTCCCGGCCCATCCGGTCCGATCCGGGACTGTCCGTTGAGGGCAATGCACGGTTTGGGTTCCGGTCAGGTCCGGTTCGAGAATCTTCAAGAGGGTGGGATTTGTACTTTGATATTGATCTCAAGCTAGTGGATGAAAGATGAAACATCATAAATTATTCAGTCGAAATCAAACATCAATACAATGGTGTTTAGGAAAGGGTTTCTTTATGCAAATTTTGGGACAGTCACTTTTGGGTGGACTAATGAGTTGAAAATGAGTTTTCTCGATCATGTTTTGTCTAGAAAAAATAAAACGTATCGAATTTGTAGGATAATGGCAGCGCTATTGCAGATAGAAGAGATAAGACAACCTGCTCGATTTGTAAATAGATAATTGTATGAATGCACTAAACTGATTCAACCAAGTGTGAATTAAACTTTTATTCAAAGCACAATTAGCATTTTCCAAACGATGAGCCCTTCTCAAAAGTTTTTTTCGCATCACTCAATCTCAATCGCAATCTGCTGCGGTTGATGCACTCCAAACGGCTTCTTTCCTCGTGAACAGCTGCTCCACCGTGTTTAAAACAGAACGAATAGTTTCCAGTGTTTGCTCTCTGCGACGTTGGAGATGCATTGCCAGCACTTTATCGTTGGTTGCGTTCGGCACCGCTTTTACCAATCCACTCAGATGGGGGGGAGTAAAACTCCGAGGTAGCAATCAATTTCTGTGTGCTTCATCTGCTCTCGACAAAGAACCATTTCTCTATTGTAAATATTTTCCTTTTAAGCACAAAACCATTTGTTGATCTATTTTGTTGTTATCTAAAAACAGAAGAGAAGAATAAGGGTGCAGATTTATTATTTACTTTTTTTTATTTTACAAGCAAAAGAAAAAATTTAATAAAAAATAATTTAGGTGCAAATCATGTAGATTTCTGAATGATTTTGCGTTCATAATTTCAAACGTGAGTAGTCACCACCATGGCATTTGATATTTGCCCAAGAAGTATATACTCACGTTTTCTCTTTTGCTTGAACAGTAGTACGCAGAGATGCATGGAAGTAGTGCTTGTCGTCACAAACCTTGGTGAACAGATCCCAAATGTTTAAAAATATTCTCGGATTAGTTTTCAAAAGGACGTAAGAACCATTGGTAAACAAAGCCCTTTTTGCAACGGTACTCGACCTACTTACGAAAAAAAAAAATCAAAAATTCTTGAGAATGTTCATCTACACGTCCTTCAAGTGCTCTAATTCAAATTTGTGTTGGAGGTCACAGTGGCTCTTACGGCTTTTTGAAAACTCACCCGAGATATATTCAGCTTCTAGCGGAAATTGAAGGCCCAAATGTTTTTTTATTTACTTCTTGATCTGCACATGTTCAATTAATTCAAATAACTTTTTTTTATTCTGCAAAAATCGACCACGTGCTATGCGAAATCGCCCAAACACAAAAAATACTGCTGAAGCTCTTCGCTTCTATGTTTAAAATTAAGAAAAAAAAAACAAAGAAATCAAATCCTTTAGATTATCACTGCTTGCGTGAGAATGCAACAAGATTTTAAAGAATAATGAAGCTATCCCTTGTCATATGGGATGCACTCCAGCTGGAAAGCACAACACAATCTGTTTCGTTTAGCATCGTCGTCTGGTTCATGGTCACATTCTTCTGGGAAAGCAAAAACATTCTCCGACTCCACGTCCAACAGTTCATATCTCTGCTAAGCTCCTCAAACCAGGCTTGACGCAGATGATATGGATTGTGGAGCGATTAATGGATTTTAGACTTCTTCTTTACTTTTTCATTGGATTTTTGTCCAGTTCTCCAAACATCTGTTGAAGAATACTTTGATTTTTTTAATTGCATTGAAAAATGAATCACGATACATGTAAAACGCTTCTTTAAATAACTGAAAACAATTTTTTTTGGATTGACTTGTTTTAGTTTGATTTTTTTCTTTTCTACAGCATGATATTATTAATATATTTATTTCTTCGATTTTATAGGATAACCTTAAAAAAGACGCTGAAAATCGATGCAATGAAGTTGATATTCATCAAATTTATTATGAATATGCATTGAAGGACTCTGATTTTAATTTGGAACTCCGATCCAAATTCTCCAGATGTCTAGCATTCTTTGAAATTGCCCCAAAATCATAGCTAGAATAAACAAAATGACTGAATATAAATCTTATCTTTGAACAATTTGTAATGAAAATACAGCAAAATATAGATTATTTCATTAAAAAGCTGCTTATAACCCAATTGACTCTCATAATAATTAATTCAATCCTCTGCCATATTTTAAAATTATATTAAATAACATTTTCGAATCAACTAAAAAAGTATACGTTTTGGTTCATTTTTTTTTTTTTTTGCAATATGAGACACACGAATTGAATACAATCAGAATGGTATGGAATCATACTGTGGGGAAAATGTGCTATCACAGAAGTTTTCAAAAGTCCTCATGATTTAAAAAAAATTAAAGTTAGTTAACTATATTTTTTGAAAATTGATATTTAAAATTATTTAAATACTCTCAAAGTGCCATGTTTTTCCCAACGAAAATGAGTTCAAATTGGAAACGGACGGATAACCGGAAATATCCAGAAGCTCCATGTGTGCTTCCGACGTGGCACACATGCCGAACCAACTACCACGTGGAACGTTGTTGTGTGAGAGTTGGCTCTCCTAAAGACAAACATAAACATTCACTTTCGCTTCGTCATAATCCTGAGCACACAATAACAGACGCCGTTTGGGATGGCCAACGGGCCGATTTGTAGGGACAGGGTGATTGTGGGTATGTTTGGATTTTTTTTTTGTAAACTTTTAAATTTACAAAAGATGGATAAGAGTTGAAATCAAATTTCAAATTTTATATAAAATAGTTAAAAAATAATTCCAAAATGTTTCCCTCTAAAATTGCGAGCCACCGAATTGTCCAAACTGCGCTGCTGAGTCTCCCAGGTCTGGTCCCGTCAGGCGAACAAAATAAACAGCATTGTTGAACGCAAACTTGGCCTGGAGGCGCTTGCTCGCTTGCTTATGGACGGTTAAGCAGAAAGGCAATACACAACAAATGATTGGATGGGACGAATCCTTTAAGTCGTCGTTATGATATTGATGTGATTTTATGATCGACGACGGTAGAAAACGATGACAGTTAACAGAATGGCACTTTCGATTTGACCAACTGGTTTAAAGAGCTGATGGAAAGAAAAATTTAAAGTCATCATACATATGAGCTAAAAACGGTTTAAATTGAGTATGATTTGTGCAGTTCAGTAAACCTAACTGCATGCAAATGCAAAAACAACCAAACTATGATGTAGATTACAGTTTACACCGCGCAAATTTATGACCCCAGACAATATATTGCGTCCTGTGACAAGTCACGAGGGACCACTCTAGATAGTAATAAATATCACGGGACAAGTTTCGCCGTTGATTGTAGATTTATTACAGTAAACCTCGTCTATCTAGTGCCATGATTTGTGAGTCGAGGGTCATTACTGGGCGTATTTGAGCTCCCCATGAAGCTCGAAAGCCATTGCGCATTGACCCAATTTGGTATTGGGTGGTTCGTCCTCGCCGGAAGCCATCCTCCGAAAAACGGTCGACCCTGGGAGCATGAAAAATTAGCCATACTCAGCTGGACAAAGAAACCAGAAACGACAACGAAAATGTTTATGATGATGAGCCTGCGGGGCCAGATACCGAGCGCGCGGTGCTGGGACAATAAACACACTTTCACGCCATTTAACCGCTACAACACTCCCATCTCTGGTTGTGGTAATTAAACTTTTTGTCCCTCTCAACATCACCATGCCCGCTTCTTTTTTTATTCCCACGTCAGATTTCACAACACCCGGAAGATATTGGGGCATTTCCCGAACAAAGTTGTTTCAGCCTGCTGTCCGTCCCACCTTTTTTTCAGGCAAGGGCCTTCTCTGACCCTGGGATTTGTGGGACATCCCAGGCCGGGCAAGTTCAGTCCCATCCGTTTTCCCAAAAAATGCCCTTCGGTCACGGTTGCGTGGAAGTGGCGCTGCATTCCACGAGGATCCGCAGCGGACTATGATGTATTTTCCCCACAGAGTTGAAATATTTTCACTCAAAGCCCCGGGTCTCCGGGGTAGAAGGGGGATGGGCATATCCTTATTTCTCGGACCCTTGTTATCTCGAGGATGTATTTGGGCTGGAAAGCAGTGAACATTCAATGCCACATTAGCTTAATCTGCTTTAATTTGATCGTATTAAATTGTGAGCCCACAAGAGGACACGAAACGGAGATACTTTCATCGGAAACATACAAGGAATTCCTACAAATATGAACACTGTGGGGCTTCTTGTGGAATTCTTGTGTCATCATGCACAGTTGTGTAGTGAATTTCTCTGAATCGTAACTTGAGAAGTTGTTTAGTATTTTTTTTATATATTCTAGATTCAGATGATGATTTGTATTTTACAATAATTCACAAGGGTTTGCTATAGGTTATTGTTTTCTCACGTATGAGCCGAAATTTATATGTTTTATGAAAATCTTTTGATCTAATGTTTGCATGATGATTACAGCCATTTGCTCGGAAAAATAAAAAAATCTATCCAAATGATCTCATTCTCGTATTTGTTATGGAATCTTTTAGTATTTTCTGTTTAGTTTGTTGGCTGTTAACTCTGAACATTTTATGTTGTTTTTAAAATAATTTGTTTATAATTGTACTCCTTTATTGCATTTATTTCATGATTTCCTTTCTTTGATAGGGAGTTCTTGAAGAAAGTGAACCACTATTAACACACACGAATAGCAATCAGGAATCTTGTTGTTTTCGAACCATTGTTCGTTTGGATTAATTGGACCTCTTTTGGCGAGACTAAACTGAAATATTATCTCAAAATAGTATTTTTTTGGCTGGCTTACATTTACAAAATAGCTGATAATTTTGCATCGAAACCAATTTTGGAAAAGAAATTTAAAGTGCTTTCAAATAAATTTGTTTGCAATTAACGCGAAGACTTCCATCATTGTCATGATTTTTCGTTCAAAGATATAATTTTTGCGTCGCATTCAATATTTTGATAAAATTCCTTCAACAAGTTGTTTAGAATAGTGCCCTACACATGCAGATTCCTTTTGGTAACGATTATCCCATTCCTTGTAAAGTTATGGAAATCGTCATTAATCAATGATTGCCAACTAGGACGTCAATGACTGTGCCACAAAATTATATAAATTTTGAAGCACATTTGATTTAGATCAAAAATTCTTTCCGTGGCTTCAAGAAGGCAACAACCGGCACATGCTGATTCCTTTTGGTGCTGAAATTCGTTAAATTGAATTTAATACTGAATATTTTATAGTGATGATAAATTTTCTTCGGCGAAACATTTTGTTTGGCGAAAAAACTAAGCAATATCTGAGTTTATTTCACATAATGATCTAATAAACTCAAATGTATCTGAATAATTCGCTTCTTGGTCAAATTTACAAAATAAATATGGCCAATGGAACTAACACTTAAAGTTTATGTTTGCCAATTTTTACTTTAAAAATAATATTTTAAGGAAAACGAAAGAAAACAATTCACTATTGAGAAAACATTGTTTACGTTTATTTTTGCATTTTTTAATCATATCGAGAAATTTATTTTTTTGGTAATAACATAACTGGCAAAATGTAAAAAGTTTTTTAGATACGTTTTGCGTAAAGACAAAAAAAACGATTTTTATATTTAATCTTACCTCCGATCTTGATCACGGCCGAGCAACAAAAATTTATTTGTTAAAAATTATGCTATGTTCCATTTTGTGGAATTTTCAAGCCTTATACTCAAAATCATAAATCTAGAAGCTTTATGTTTGTAAAATATTATTGAATAAAAGTTTATTTTTCATTCTCTCGTTGTCGATATTGATGGGACCGTCGATAGCGGGAGGTATCAAATTATAGAAAGAAATTTAAAAGCATGCTTCTTGAAGGGACTGAAGAATTTATTGACAGCAGGAGCAATATTGACATCGAAAAGATTGACAGCTTGATCCCCGGTCCTAACCTGGTCGCAGTACCTAAAAATGCCTGATAAAAAATAAGCTTAGAAAAAAAGGATCCACAGTTAGAAAGTAGATTTTTTTTTGTAGCTGGCTAAAATACGAAAATTCTCATTAAATTCTGATTTAAGTACCGGTCTGAATTTAAAGCGTGAAAACTAACAAATAAAAGAGGAAATCTATTCAAAAACAATTTGACTAAATAAAGCTATTTATTGATGTTTGATAAAATATATTAAAGTAAGTTAGTTGTCTTTTATAACGACCCATTAGCCATAAACGCTGGTTCGGCTAGAAAAATATATTAACATAATCTTAGAACAAATCAAATAAACCTTAAGTTACAAGTTAACTGAAATTCTAACAATTTGTATGGATTTAATGCCTTTTTTAGAATATCATATAAATTATTATTTTATGTTTTGAGCCCTGCCGTGAGGATATTTAAATTTACATTTCAAGCGCTCAACAATTTTATTTTAATAGCATTTGGTAAAAATAAACTGGCTGAGTTTCAACAAATAAAAATCCTTTTAAAATAATATAACACTTCTGCGTTGCTATAAGGCGTCATCCATAAAGTACGTACGCTCTTAGGGGGGAGGGGGGGTTACCGAAGGTGTGACAAGATGTGACGAAGGGGGGTGGGGGGGTTTGCGAGATTGTGACGTCACGCTAGGTTTTTTAATGATTGCATAATATTAATTCGAAACGTACACAATTAAATTGAACCCTCTTTTCTAAAATTGTGTGCTTACTATTATTTAGAAGTACCATCATTAGAGGTGTGAATGGGTCTGGGGTGGGTCTGGGCTGGAAAA
Source organism: Culex pipiens pallens (assembly GCF_016801865.2). Lineage (NCBI taxonomy): Eukaryota > Metazoa > Arthropoda > Insecta > Diptera > Culicidae > Culex > Culex pipiens. The sequence goes on from NC_068939.1 coordinate 99,447,520, forward strand.
TGTGACGTACTTTTTGAGGGGGGGTTCAACCTTGTGTGACAAAGTGTGACATAGGGGGGAGGGAGGGTTAATTTTGGCCGATTTTTGCGTGACATACTTTATGGATGACGCCTAAGGCGCGGGTTTGATTCCCGCCTTATCCTCATGGTCTTCTATCGGATGGGGAAGTAAAACGTCGGTCCATTTGCGTAAAAGAGGTTTTGGGTGACTTACCACACATAACCTTCGGACGCCTAGAAATGAGCAGAAATTTCCAACAGAGATACTTTATCGTAATGCGACACATAATTTAAATTGAACAACCACTTCGGAAACTGTTTAGCTAAACTCTACAAATCGTACAACTAGATGGAAATATCATCTAAATTAAATGCTCATCAACTGGATCTAATTACCATGCAGCAAAATCGTGCCCAACCGAATCTGTGTGTTGTAAAATACTTGGAATTTCCAAATTAAATTGTAAGGACCGCTAAACGAAACTTGACTTCAAGTGTTCAACAGTAATTTGCTCAATCTTTAAAGAAACCCCACTTTGATCCTAATCGTTCTCTCTCCCTTGTCTCTCTCCAGCATTCCACATCTACTCGAACAACACGGCCCGCCAGGCGGACGAGATCCTGTCGGTAAAGTACGAGGACGGCCGGTGGTCAAAGCCGTACTACGACTGCGGCGGGGGCAACATCTGGATGCTGACGTACACGGTGCCCTTTTTTGGCTACGAAAACGGGACGTACTTTTTCAAGTAAGTGAATAGCACTGGTCCAAATTGGTGAATTCTTTTTTGCCTTTTTTTCTTCTTCCATTTCTTTTATTTGACTTTTCCCGGCGGAGTTGGTTCCGTTTCCTTTTCAATTAAGTGACGTCAGTGGCATGTCAATCACGCCACGTCAAGAGTGCCGGGAAGTTGGCGCTCGCCACCGGTCATGACGACGGTTTTTCGCTTTCTCTCACCGGGGCCGGATGCTGTAGGAGGCCGGATATTCGATTACACAAAACGAGGGCTCGTTGGGAAGTGGCCGGTCGAGTGATAAATGACTTTGTGAAGCCAACTGGACACACGCCAATAAAGATTGTGCTTGGAACGGAACGCGGCCCATTGTTTCTAAGTGAGTGGCCATAGCGAGGGGAACCTGGTAAAAGATGTCCGGGTGTCACTTTTATGGCACGCCAGCCTACGACTTGATGTGACCGGTCTGATTTGGCTAATTTGCGATAAAGCGGCAACTGGTGGCATGAGGGCGGAAACGGAGGATAAATGATTCGAAATGGGATCAATTACATTCCTTTGTTCGTAAAACGACTGCCAGTTGTTGAATGAGCTTACTCAGAATTGGCTTGGAAACTGAAGTACTGAGGAATTGATCGGTGTGGACACAGTTTTTATTCTAAGGCAAGGAAATTGATTCGTCACCACATCAGAAACCAAAATCTAGCTTGACAAAATTGATAGCGGCCAGATGTTATGATTAAGAGCTTTGACGTCGTGAGAATAAATTATCATGGCATGATGGACATTAGAGTGGTTTAGAAGGGGCATTTTGAGAACTATTTTTGTTCATTAGGTCAGGACAATTCTTTAAAAAATTAGGTTCTAGACTCTAACATTTCAGGCTATTACCGTAGCAAGATGGTGTATTTTAAAAATTTGTAAAGCTTATCAAAACATTTCGACAATAATCCAAGTTTTGACATTTTTAAATAGTTTTAATATTAAGTCGTTGTTATAAGTTTGACTGAATCGAATGTTGCATAAAATGTGCTGTTTCAATTTGAATGAACGGATATTTAAGAGCGATTCTTTAAGGAAAAATGGGAAGGCAGCGCCATATTGACACAAAGACACGAGTTTTCCAAAGCACCTTTAAGGAAACTCAACTGAAACAAGTACTGTCAGAAATTGAAATCAGTTGAACACGAGTTTTATGAAAACTGTCGTCACAAGAACAAACACACCACGACTCGAGTTTTTGCAAGCACTGTTAAAGAAAGTGCCGTAACTTACGAAATTCTGTTTATTCTCTGCAGACGCTAAACAGGTCGACAGAGGTTAACCAAAAACTGGCGTCCTGTTTCACCTTAAAAAATTGGATGATTTCTCGCATTTTTACTTTTGTTTTTTTTTGTCTCAAGCTAAGTTTTGGCCTTTCTATTTTGTGGCACTGGCTCGCCCATTCAATGGGAGCGTTCTTTTATTACGTAACGCAGTTGAGGGGGGGGGGGGTCGGAGGCCGTGTTACGCTCTATACAAAAATTTTAAAATTTGTATGGAAATTTTGTTACGAGGGGGAGAGAGGTCTTAAAATAAGATTTTTTGCGTTACGTAATAAAAGAACGCTCCCCAAGATAGAAGACAATTACAAAAATTTTGATATATAGACATAAGGGGTTTGCTTATAAACATCACGAGTTATCGCGATTTTACGAAAAAAAAGTTTTGAAAAAGTTGGTCGTAATCGATCATGGCCATTCATGGTCACCCGCGACAGACACGGACGACGAAACAAAGAGAAACGCAAAAAGTAACTTTTTCAAAACTTTTTTTCGTAAAATCGCGATAACTCGTAATGTTTATAAGCAAACCCCTTATGTCTATATATCAAAATTTTTGTAATTGTCTGCTCTACAACTTTGTAGAACATTGTTACACTCTAAAAAAAACCCTGGAAAGTTAGAAAAAACACGAAATTTTAAAATGAAAAAAAAATGTTCTAAATGATAAAATGACCCTTCTGGGACAATATAGATTCGAAAAGTACATTAAATTTCCCATAAAATGACATGTTCCAAAATTTTTTACAGTCGAGTAACGGAAAATGGGAGAATTTTTAAAACTTTTTTAGTGTTTTTTTCGATGAAAAATACGTTTACTCGGAATTCTGAGTACGCCATCAAATCGGGCGTCTAATTTTACATAAAAGTCCCTTTGACACCAAATTTCTATCTCATCACCGTTTCAGGCTACAAATTGTTGAAAAACACCTCTTTTTTCGCATGTTCAAAAATGGAAGGGGTCGTACCGCCCCTCCGTCACGAGATATCAAAAAACGGACCTCGGTTTCGTGATCAGGGACAAAAGTTACCCCTTAGGAAGTTTCACGCAAATCGAAGAGGGGTCGGGGTAACTTTTCCCGATTTCGTGTGAGTTGGTAGAGAATTACCCACAGAATATTTTATAGTGATGATTAATTTTCTTCGAAATGATCAACGGCTTCACCTTAAGCGGTTTAATCTTGAAAACGGGCATTGAACGGTTAAAAAAATCTGAATATTACTTTTGATAGCAAATATGATTTCATGGTAAAAACTGAAGTCAAAAAAATGTTTGAATTTTTTTTCCTTCAAAAACAATATTTTTTAAAGTATAACTTGGCGGTAAAATAATGGTCATATCACATTGTAGTGTAGAGTAGTCATCAATGAGACACGGGGAACAATGATAAAATGGCTCTCACAAGTCGTAGTTTCAACAAATCAGGCTCATATTTGGGGGAAAGGTGTGTCTACTGGATACACGTCTGCCATTAAAGTGGCTTTGGTTATGGACGCTCCCTTGAAAAGTTATTCATAAATGTTTGATTCTGGAGTGAAAAAGTAAATTATGGACAAAAATTACTTTTTCGCTCGTAGGCTGCCATTAACACCAAAACTAATATTTCTTCAAATTTCTTTCGACGTTCCATAGGGATTGAGTTGGGCTACAATGTCCTTTCATTAGGTTTGGCCAAAATTTAGAATATACCCAGTATCCAGGACTGTCCCATTGTTCCCCACTCATTTCAGCTCATGGGTAACAATGAGACACTTTGATTTTTCTTCATTAAACTTTTCAATATCTATGGAAATCTTTCAAAACATGAATTAAAAGTTATTTTTGGCATATTTATAGAGTTTAAACTTCATTTAACCAAAAATACAAAGTTATTTGGTATAAATATACGAATTTTACAAAATTTAAATACTTTTTAGTATAACTTTTGTTAATTAAAGTTTCATGTTGGCAAAATTGCTCTAAAATGTTCAAGGCAAGTAACCTGCAATGGAACAATACAAAAACATGATGATTTACTAGAAAAATCTTGATTTTCGTAGTGTGTCTCATTGTTCCCCAGCTGTCTCATTGTTCCTGCCAAGTGCGTCTACAATGAGACAGTTGAATAACTCTGGCTGTAGATGTCGGATCGATCTCATATTTTGGTCAATGTTAGAACACATTAAATGAAAGAAAATGCAACAAAAAGCTCATTAAAACATGCTGATGAAAAAATGAGAAAAATCTTTGAAAGTTGAAAACCAAAAGTGTCTCATTGATGACTACCCTACCCTATGGCTTGAAAGTTGCGGTATTTTGTCCCTGAAAAAATATAAAAAATGAACAAATATCAGATTTGTTTTTTGGAAGTGATAAAAACTATCTGAAATTTTGCAATTTTTCTGTGTACCTATTTTTGTGAATAGTTCCCATCAATACGTACAACTTTACCCAAGAAACCAAATTGATTAGAAAGTTCATTCAAAAGTTACCGGTTTTCAAATATTTACGTTCCATTTTTGTATGGACAGCTTGCCAAAATTGTATGGAGCCTTGGTTCAATTTTCATTTATTCATAGCTAAATTTATAAGAAATTTTCTGAACTTAAAAAATTACTTTCATGAAACCTTTTGGAAAAAATATCCAAAAACTGTGTTTATAAAGTTAAAGTCAAACTTTGAGTTGCTATTTAAAAAGTAGTTCTTTTTGAACAGAAAGCTTTCTAAATTGCTTTTCGGTCCTTTAGGCACCAATACCTGAGGTGGTCCAAGTTTAGTCGAAAACATTTCACTCAAATTTATTTTCAAATAGAGTGTTAAGGTGCCGGGACCCGTGGTTTAGGGGTAAGCGTGATTGCCTCTCATCCAGTCGGCCTGGGTTCGATCCCAGAAGGTCCCGTTAGCATTTTTCGAGACGAGATTTGTCTGATCACGCCCTCCATCGAATGGGGAAGTAAATGTTGGCCCCGGTCTAACCTAGAGGTTAGGTCGGTAGCTCAGCCCAGGTGTAGGAATCGTCTTCCTGGGTCCCGCCTCGGTGAAGTCGCTGGTAGGCAGTTGGACCAACAATCCAAAGGTCGTCAGTTTGAATCCCGGGGTGGATGGAAGCTAAGGTGTATAAATTTTATAAATTTTGCCTCAACAATCAAGCCTAGTATCGAGTATGAATCTCGCTATCGAGAACGCCAAGGCAATGCTGTAGAGCGGATAATTTGATTTTTCTGTACATTTATTTACTGAAGCTTTGAACTTTTTCTACGTTTTTTTCATACTAAAAAACTGAAGACTAGAACTAAACTAAACCCAAAATTCTACCAACAAATATTTTGAAACTTGGCCCAGCGGTGCAGAATGCTCCCAGCAACCATGTCATTGGTTTAGATGGAACCTCTAATCTGGGGGAACCTTGGCATAGCAAAACATCTGGGTGCTTGTTTTATAACTTCAAGATACCTTGATTGAAGAACTCAACAATAGGTGTTTTGAAATGAGTTGAAAAAGTCTGCTTTGAATCTACAAATCATCATCATTCAGCTCTCGTGATGACGTGATGAAACGGAACAAAAACAGAGATTGTTCCCAGATTTCAAAAAATCTCTTACCGTACCCAAAGGATACCTACTCGTAATCGGATTTGCGGAAAATTATATTGGATAAATTTTCACTTGCAAGCCCGGTTAAGTGGATACAGATTTGTTTATAAATAAAGCCTTTCTTTTAGCTGACCAGCCCGAAATAGCTCCCATCTTTTTTACATCAACCACATTGTGGAGATATGCATGGTTTTAGTACGAATAAAGGGTCATCCATAAATAATGCAGCAGAAGGAGAAATACATGTAAGCATTCAGTAAGGTTGAACGGAGCAAAAGTAAGGATTGGGTTTCTTTTTTGTGTGACAATGTTTTTTGAACGCTCAATTAATTGTGTTGCTTCGTTTCGCGAGCCATGGGAAAAAGTTTTCTCCCCCGTCTCCCCTTAACGTCCTACGTGTGCACAAAGAGATATTCTTACCGGAATCCTCAGTAATTTTTCTCTGCTCACAGCCAGGACATGCTCTCTGACCTGGCTGGAAGAAGCTTTTGGGTGATTTTGTTTTTCGTCCTCGTTTGTTGATGCTCCGGGAATCTTCGACCGGCAGCATCCACACGAGGACGAAAGCAAGTACCGCCTCTTTCTCCCCCTGGGGTATAATTAAGTTCGTTTTCTCATAATCCGCTTACATCTAATTTTCTCTGAGAGGATCATAAATTGTGGTAATTGTACGAGAGTTTGTACATGTTTGTGTGTGTTTTTTCCTCTTTTCCAACAAACATTTTTCCTAGGTTGGAGGCAAAGGCACTGGAAATTTAATGCCTTGATTAGAACCCAAGTGGGACGAGTGGGTTTAGAAAGGTTTAATCAATTCAATCAGGTTCGGATACAGTTCACGCTTATCTAACCTCTGGTGGTCGAGTGGAATTTGGGTAAACGGTGTTTTGCTGAAATGTATTTTAATACCTTGTGGCATCTGTGGTATTGTTTGTGGCCTCTTTGTCTTCAAATTTGGTTTTCTTTATTTGTATAGTTGAGCTGATTGTAGCAACAGTATTCATTTTCGATGTTTGAAAAGAATAAGCTGTTCTGACTCATCCAATAACAATACAGTTCGAATCTTCCACATTCGTGTTCGACCTTTTCCTTTGTTGATTGAGCATCGATTGCTCACTTCCTCGAAAATATTTGCTTCTGGAAATCTGATGGAGCCCTTTTCTTTCCCATTTCACTCATTCTTCATCTACAGGGGCACATCCGGTATCGATATTGATTTACGGCGCGTGGACATTGATCAATGTCCGCAGAGGAGCTCCCCATCGGGTGCCCCACAACCCCTGAACATTTTTGCCGGAACGGACAAATGCAAGCAGCGCACGACCGAGGTAGGTAACACTGGCTGTAGAGAAATTCTTTCACCATTCAGAATCACAATCAATATCACTGAGAAATGATATTGGAAAGCAGAACGTGGTGAAGAAGGTCCCGGAAGCACAAACCCTTCCTGGAAAGCAAGAATCATCGTATCCTTTTGAAAAAAAAAAAACACTCAGGAAGCATCCAATAAGACCACATTCCGATTGCTAAATCATCTTTATGGATTTGGGGTCACATGAAAGGAAAACCCCCTCAAATAGAGCATGAAACAAATAAAAATTTTATGGGGGCAGTACCAATAGAACGTAAAACAATTTGAGCAACCTTTCGCAATACGTAGCAATAACCGTATCAATTTTAACCCTGCATGTGCCGAAAGGAAGCAAAGTAATTTAAACTATAATATAATTTGCAAACCCCCCCAAACTAGAATCCCTGGTTTGTTGGTAATTTAATTATTCAATTCCTCCCTGATCTCGACATGCTGAGGTGCAACAAACTTTCAAACCGTGCTTTCACTGCTACTATCATCCGCCGCAGAAGCCAGAACCACAATCATTCTTCTTGTTCATCCTCCTCCTCTTGCCCCAACTTGCTCATTTTAAATTCGTGTTTGGTACTTTAAGAGCGTTGTCACAACCGCTATAAAACCTATCAGCCAAAACCAACATTTAACCATTTAGTCGTAACAAACTCCCCAGAACCTCGATAAAATCCTACGCAAAAGGTTGTTACGACCTACTTATAAAACCTACATAGGAGTTCAAGGCTTTACAACTGAATCCTATCAACCTCCTCGAACCCTTAATAAAACCTTGTTAGGAGTTAGAGTAAAATGACATTTTATACGTCTACATGCGTCTTATGACAATCACATTTTATTCTGGCAAAAAATAAGTCTTCGTCTTGCCAAATGAAATAATGGAGTTGGTTGTCAGAAATGGCGATGATGAAATGATAGAAATATAAAAAAAATTCAAAGCTTATTCCTCGCGTTGGTGGCTCAAATTCAGCTGGGGTTGATTTTTTTCCATAAATGTTGGGGAAAGGACCCAAAAAAAGGAACTCGCTTCAAAAATGATATTTCTTCTGCAATCAAGGTTTTCAATGATTTTTTTCTTCGCATTTTTTTGTAAAAAAATGTTTAAATTATTTTACGAAAGCAGAAGGTTCAAATCCCGGTCATTTCCCTTGAAATTTTGAATCAAGAATTGAACTTTGAATATGCAAAAAAAACCTTTAGGAATTAAGTGGGATTCGAACTCACACCCTTTGAAACGATGGTCTGGGACTCTAACCGGTCGGCCATCATCAACTAAATTGTTCGGTAGTGGCGAAATAATGTTCTCTGAGATTTCGGTCATTCGTTTTTTTTTGTATTTTTTAATCCGGCTGAAACTTTTTCGGTGCCTTCGGTATGCCCAAAGAAGCCATTTTGCATCATTAGTTTGTCCATATAATTTTGACCGGCTCCGTGGCTTAATGGTTACGGCTTCTGTCTCCCAAGCAGAAGGTTCAGGGATCAAATCCCGGCCGGTACCTTTGAAATTTGGAATCAGGAATTTGAACTTTGAATATGAACAAAAACGAAAATGATTCAGGTGGGATTCGAACTCTCACACCTCCGGATTGGTGGTCTGGGACGCTAAGCAGTCGGCCATCAGAAGGTTTACACTCTAGCAGTGAATTTATCCGTAGTGTTGTTGAAACATGTTATCTTCTCATATTAAATACGCGCTGATCCCTGATTTGCCTGACGGGATTGGAAGTCTAAATATAGATCGAGTTTCCTTCAGATGCTTGCTTCTATGTTTAGGCGGGGCCGAACAATGCCCAGCGACCTCGGAATTGGACCGCAAGGAGCTCTGTCATTCTGAAACGGGTCGTTGGAAGCAGCGCGAGGGCTATCACCACCTAATACCCGGGACTGAGATAAGTTGTATCAGCATTCGGCATATACAAAGCCTGATACAAACTATACTTTCCCATAATATCGCTACCGGTTAGCGGGTATTGGATTGGACCACACACACACACATTAGTTTGTCCATATAATTTTCCATACAAATTTGGCAGCTGTCCATACAAAAATTATATGTGAAAATTCAAAAATCTGTATCTTTTGATGGAATTTTTAGATCGATTTGGTGTCTTCGGCAAAGTTGGATATGGACTACACTGAAAAAAAATGATGCACGGTAAAAAATTTTTTGGTGATTTTTTATTTAACTTTTTGTCACTAAAACTTGATTTGCAAAAAACACTATTTTTTTTTTATTTTTTGATATGTTTTAGAGGACATAACATGCCAACTTTTCAGAAAATTCCAGAATGGGCAAAAAATCTTTGACCGAGTTATGATTTTTTGAATCAATACAGTTTTTTTTCAAAAAATCGAAATATTGGTCGCAAACATTTTTCAACTTCATTTTTCGATGTAAAATCGAATTTGCAATCAAAAAGAACTTAAGTGAATTTTTGATAAACTGCACCGTTTTCAAGTTATAACCATTTTTAGGTAACTTTTTTGAAAACAGTCGCAGTTTTTCATTTTTTTAAATAAGTGCCCATGTTTGCCCACCCTTGAAAAAAATATTTTTGAAAAGCTGAGAAAATTCTCTATATTTTGCTTTATTGAACTTTGTTGATACGATAGTTGCTGAGATATTGCCATGCAAACGTTAAAAAACAGGAAAATTCATGTTTTCTAAGTCTCACCCAAACAACCCACCATTTTCTAATGTCGATATCTCAGCAACTATAGGTCTGATTTACAATGTTAAAACATGAAACGGAAAATTTCACAACTGTTTCATGTTTTAACGTTGTAAATCGGATTTATAGTTGCTGAGATATCGACATTAGAAAATGGTGGGTTGTTTGGGTGAGACTTAGAAAACATGAATTTTCCTGTTTTTTAACGTTTGCATGGCAATATCTCAGCAACTATGGGTCGTATCAACAAAGTTCAATAAAGCAAAATATAGAGAATTTTCTCAGCTTTTCAAAAATATTTTTTTCAAGGGTGGGCAAACATGGGCACTTATTTAAAAAAATGAAAAACTGCGACTATTTTCAAAAAAGTTACCTAAAAATGGTTATAACTTGAAAACGGTGCAGTTTATCAAAAATTCACTAAAGTACTTTTTGATTGCAAATTCGATTTTACATCGAAAAATGAAGTTGAAAAATGTTTGCGACCAATATTTCGATTTTTTGAAAAAAACTGTATTGATTCAAAAAATCATAACTCGGTCAAAGATTTTTTGCCCATTCTGGAAATTTCTGAAAAGTTGGCATGTTATGTCCTCTAAAACATATCAAAAAATAAAAAAAAAATAAAAATAGTGTTTTTTTTGCAAATCAAGTTTTAGAGACAAAAAGTTAAATCAAAAATCACAAAAAAAAATTTACCGTATATCATTTTTTTTCAGTGTAGTCCATATCCATACCTACAACTTTGCCGAAGACACCAAATCGATCTAAAAATTCCTTCAAAAGATACAGATTTTTGAATTTTCACATATAATTTTTGTATGGACAGCTGCCAAATTTGTATGGAAAATTATATGGACAAACTAATGATGCAAAATGGCTTCTTTGGGCATACCGAAGGCACCGAAAAAGTTTCAGCCGGATTAAAAAATACAAAAATTAAAATTAAAGAAAAAAGACCGATTCCGTAGAGAACTGCTCACATGGTTTAACATTTCAAACCATTATATAACTACTAACACCGTCAGCCCAGGGCCATCTAATATACTCATGAACTGGACGAGGGAGTCGTGGATTGTCTGGCCCGAGTCATCTGCATTACCGATCTATGTCTGTACAATTTCAGAAGAAATCGTTAGCCAGAGAAAGGTTTTTGCTTCAAAGGTTCTCGAGGCATATAGTGGTTGCAACAAAATTGTATAGGACATCAACATCAATGGTTTAAATAAGTGTGAAGATCAATTAATAGCTTGACTGCATGTAAAAAATCATTCAACTACAAGAAAATGTATTTTGGTAATTTTAAACTTGCCACTGTGACCAGTTTTTTGAAATGAGAAAAAAAAACATGCAGAAATTATGTTTTTCATGACAAATACTGGTTTCAGCTCTTGAACAACTCAATGTTTTCAAATATTTGAAGCAAGCTTTGAATATATTTTTGCATTTTTTGAGAACAAACAATAGAAAGTAAATTTTCAGTGATTTTTTTGCAACATGATTTAAATTATACGATAAATTAACACCATTTTTTCACATTTTTTCACATTTAACCCTCTAACACCTGTAGTTGCACCAGTGCTCCATAATTCTTTTACTTCAAATTGTAATTTCTTTAATACTAGGTATTCAACCAATTGAAATAATTCTCTGTGTGTGTGTGTGTGTCCAACCAACCAAACGGGACCACGCGGTCGCTTCTTACAAATTGAGTTGTTTCCATGTATTTTTAGATCTACATTCTATACATGCAAATAACTCGCATAGGCATCTGGAAGGTGTTAGCTCTGCCGAGCTTCGGTGACCCATTTCTACGCTGGCTAGCCGAGCGCGAGGTACTTCAGCTTTATCGACAAGCCCCACCCTGAAGAACGTTTGCACCAATCGAATTCAAACGTTATTTAGAACTTCCGAACCCTTGTCAAATGAACAAGGACCCAGCGCGTATATACAGTTGATAGTAACAGTATTCCTAATTCCAATCATAGCTCACCAAGTCGCGATGGCCTAGTGGTTAGCAGCTCGAGCGACTTTGATTTTTCGTTCATGTTCAGAGTTTCAAGATTAATATTTCCTATACTTTCTCGTTGGGAGCAGATGGGAATCGAACCCAGAACCATTCGCTTACAAAGCGAACACCGTAACCAGTCAGCCACGGCCGCTCCTCAACCAATTGAAATAATTCTGTTTGCACAAATTCGATTTTCATCTCATTTGGTCATGGTAAACAAAAACGTAAAAAAATCTCAGTTTCAATTTGGAGGTAAGGAGTTAATATTGTTTTGATGAAATAACATAAATCTGTTAAAACTTACCTAATTGTAATAATTTAATACTCATTAAACAAGATCTATTCCCAGTTGCTTCAAAAATTAATATTATCAGAAATAATTCTGATGTCATAATTTCTGATAATCTGATTAATTATATATAAACCAAACAATACATTTAATTGAACAAAATCATGTTGAGTTTGTTAATTTATTATTTATTCAGAGCAGTTTCAAAAAATAGTTCCAAAAATTTAAGAAAGTGTACACTTCCGCTTAAATTTCGGAAATTCCCGGGAAATTTACAAGTTTCTCGGAAAACGGGAAATATTTTTTTCGGAAAATCCCGGGAATTCCAAGGATTTCCCGGGATTTTTTTTCCCGGGACGGGAAATTGGACGCTCTAGTGACAAACTTTTTATTTACACTGTTACCTTTTGTCATGTAGTCTAGCAAGACGGCCTCTCATGTATAGACAGACAAACGCAGAAAGTTTCGTCCAAATCGGAGTACCTCGATATAACCTCTAGAACAAACCGAGCAAGATCGGGTGAAAACATGACGGTTATACGCATAAGTTATCTCGTAGTCGCTGACCACTAACAAGAAGAAGCCTGAGACTACAGTACAACACAGTTTATGTCACGCAAAACGGACCGTCTATGGGGGTCAAAATAGGAGGCATTATGAGCTGTACAAAAAGGCGTCCATTGCTCAGCAAAACCAAAAATGCACGTGCGAAATTATTTGCGATTTGATGATTCACAAAATTCGAAAAATTAATGTTTGTCCGGCGTAACATCAACAAAGGACACATTTCCCTTTGTAGGAGAAAAAGCCCTTTCTCGTACCATTTCTATTATCGGTTTTTCAGAATGTTACACCTTTCATAAAGTGTTTTTGACTTTTTTTACTTTTAATAAATAGCTCACATAAAAGTAGGCAAGCAACACTCTATTGTTGATGTAACTGGAAATGTTTTTTGAGTAGCGACAAACAGCAAAAGTGACAAGAATAGGTCGAAAAGTTTAGTGTTATGAAAATGAGCATATTTCTAGAGTTTTTTTAAAGGACCTATAAGCTATTGTCTTTCACTTATAAAAAAAACTCTGGTTTTCTCCTATAGAGGAATCTACCCGCTGTGGAAACAAATTCAGCGCAGTAAATTTTCATTGCGTCAATTAATTTCACTTAGTGGATGCTCCGGAGAAAATGCGTTTCCTTCCGGGTCTTCTTCCCAGCGGATATCCATTCGTTGTCTCGTAATTCACCATCACCACCACTCGCTCATTCTTCGTCTTTCTTCTTTTTGTAATTCGCTCCGTTCGTATTGCAGTGTATTGCGATTCCTGGATTGGGCTTCCGACGGGGCTCGTACCGGTGCGTTTGTCGGAAGGGGTTCTACTTCCCGGATACCACCATCGAGCAAAAGTGGTTCAACGGAACCACACTCGAGGAGGAGTATGAAAAATTAATGCTGGTAAGTAGCAGAAGCCATTTTGTCGTAAATTAGAACGAACACTGCCACCACCTGGAAATAACAAAACAGATCTTGAGGATAAGTTGGATTTTTTTTTTAATGGGTTACATTAATTTATCTTTCAAGACAAAACAACCAACAGCGCTGATCTAAGTAAAGCTTAATTTTTCCCATTTACAAAATTTTCCAGAGTGAATTCAGCACCTACAACGATCTATCGTCCTACGAGTGTTTGCCCTGTGCCGAGGGGTGCGATTCCTGCCTCGATGCCTCGCCGTGTGTGGCCGCCCTCAACTGGACCATGCGAACTGGAATCCTGGTGCTGGCGTGCACCGTCATCGGGTTGCTCCCGCCTGCTGCGGTTTTCACCTTCCGCTATCAACAGGTTAAGGTGAGTGCGGTGGAGAGGGTTAGCGATTGTGTTCGTTTTCATTAGAAAGATATTCGTAATTTAAATTGATTTTTGTTCGGAGACTTTACTTTTGTTAAAAATATTTTTTAATAATTTCTAAAAGTTTTTTAAACCCACTTTTATTTATGTTTTTTTGACATTCTTACTATGGGAAGGTATAGGAATTGCGTTTGGATCTGACGAAAATTGCATGCATGTATGCATTCCCTATGTCAAAAGAAGCCAAATTTTTCCTTATAAGTCTCTGTCGTCATGGACACGGTGGTTCAACTTGTTCGCTCAACAGTCTTACTGAATGCCCAATATTGGGCAGCCCAAGAAGTTTTTCAGTGACCTAGGTCAAACCCCCAACACGTAGGATTGAAAAATAAAATATAATTGACAAAACTCTCTCTCTCTCTTTTTCCGGCATTCCATGACGTTTGAGACGTCTATTGTCTTTTGCAAGCAGAACATAACCGAACTTTTTGGCACCCTCAGCAAACGTCAAATCAATACAAATTGCTGCAAGATCTTTTTCCGGATCTCTCCCGGAAATGATCCGGCAGCAATATTGTATGGTTTGACGTTTGCGGAGAGTACCAAAAACTTGTAAACAAATCACTTCTTGCTTCGGCCAATGTATCGTACGCAGAGCCGTACCTTGGGTCCACGGCGCCCTTGGCGAAGCATCAATTTGGCGCCCCTCCCAAATTTACAAGAAATTTGAAATTGAGGTTAATTTTCAATGATTGCTTCAATGAGTTTTGATTTTATAATTGCAATTGGAGACCTTAATATGGTTAAATTCAGAAACACAGTTATTTATTAATTTTTATGTTTAATTTTTAAATAATATTAGACAGGTTGATTTGAAAATTCATTGTAGGAATTGCGTTGGCTGAATCTTTCTCAGATTTCATAACACGATAATGAAAGCTAGGTTTTGTTTTTTATTAATTTATTTTTCAGATAAATGCACAGAATTGAACTATAAATGTTGTTTTAATTTGTTGGAAAATATGATATCTTTTTCTAAGCCTGTATAAATCTGATCTAGTATTAAATTTATTGTATAAGCAAAGAACTTTACCGGATTCGTAAAATAATTAGTTGATTTGGCTTTGGATTTCATTTTGGTGCAATTAGAAAAAAGAAAAAAATCTTTCTTCAAGATAAAAAAATTATTAGTCGATGCCCGTGTCCTCTTTTGTTTTATCTAGATAGGAATCCCAGCAAGCTTAGTACCAAAGAGCAAACCGGCATCGAAGTATAATTTTTCAACATGCAGCGGCAGAACCATATTTCTTTAAAATCAATTAAAGATCATTCAAAATCCAACGCAACTCATGATGAAACTTATTTTAATATTTGGGCAAAAATATCAAGATAAGAAATTTTTATTCATTTTAAGTGATTCGCCCATACGAGGCTTGAGAATATTTATCATAATTTTATATTTATAATTATATTTTGCATTGATTTTTTTGATCGGTATATTTTTAATTCGTGATATTAAATTTTATGTTTCAGAAAATTATTTTTTTAAGCAAAGCTATATCAATGTTTTCAAACCTTGAAAAAATATTTTTTTTGTTTTTAACTGAAAAAAAAAGTTTGAATCGTTTCTCATTACCAAAGCTTTTTAGACGATTAAAAAAGTAAACAACACCGGTTAAGCTAAAACTGAAAAAGTGATGTTTAGATCATTTTGTGTGCTTTGAAAAATATTTTTTTTCTTGAAAAAATAATGTTGGGGTTATTAGTGAAAATTTAAAGCAGTTTTCCTATTTCAAAACACTAGTATTTTGAAAAAAGCGTAGGCAAATTTCAATGCACGAATTTGCATTTAAAAGCGGTGTATGCACTTCGGAAGGAATCGGTCAAGAAAAATTTCAAATGGGCAGCAGCGGCAGCGAAAGCAAGCCAGAGAGGGTGAATAAGAGCCCAAAAAAAAACGCTCCCTTTCCTTTGTTCTGCTGTTCGTAAAGCTGGGGGGGGGGGGGGCGACATAAACTTTGAAAAATATTTGCAACGGCCTAAAATGTAAAAATAATTCCAATTTCAAAGAAGCTCGAAATATGACCATCATTTTTGGCTGATTGTGATTTACATCCAAATTAAAATAACATATAGTTGTAAATTTTTGTAATCTGGAAGGTATTACTTAAACTTCTTTATACAATGTTCCAAACTTTAATGCTGTATTCATTTTGAGAAGCTCTTTTAGAACTCCTTGAACTTTCTGCCACTTGAGCGCCCATTCTTTGATAAAAAAATAAATTTTCAAAAACACTTCGGTAGAAATATTCATATAATTGATTTTAACGCACCCAAATCATATTTTTTATATTTTAAACCAAATTATCTAGTTATTTATAGTTCTACTTTATAATTTGGCACCCATTCTGTTGCAAATACCTAATGAGAATGTTATAACTGACATGAAAATTTTGTACTATCATCGATTTCGGCGCCCTTGGCGGTCGCCAACTGCGCCAACCCCTAGGTACGGCGCTGATCGTACGAGTTTTATTCACACTGAGAAAATCAATCATGGAATATTTAAATGAAGTACGCTCAATCCCAGTCACGGCGTTCTTACAGGATTCTTACAGAATTCTAGCAGAGCGAAAATATTCTTACTATAACTGTGCCATGATTCTGCCAGAACTTTGCAAGAATTCTCAAAGAATTCTAGCTCAAATGCAATAACCGGTTCTAGCAGGAGCCGGCGAAAACAAACGGTTATGTTAGAATCCTGCTAGAATTTTGTTAGAACTATTCTGACAAGCCTCCTGCTAGAATTCTGTAAGAATTTTGCTTGAATGCACAGTGGTCCGAAACCAAAATCTAGCGTAACAAAATTGATAGCGGCCACACGTTAAGATTTAGAGCTTTGGTGCCTTGGGGACAAATGATCAGGGTCAATAGGGGCATCTTTTGGCATGGTGGACATTAGGGTGGTCCAAATTTTAGGGTGGTTCAGGATTTTTATTTTGGCGGGATGATGAGATAGCGCTTTGGTGTCTTCAGAAAAGTTGTAGAGAACATCATTCTGAGCAACTTTGCTGAAGAGCACAAAGCTCTATCTTCAAACGGGAAATTTCTAGAGCCATTTTTGTAATTTAGGTTGAAGTGTTTATGAAAAAATGAGTTTTTTGAATTTATCAACTCAGGCTTGTGTCGAAGCGAGTTGGTGTCTTCTAGACATTTGTAGAGCTTATCAAAACACACATTTATCTTTCAAGAGAGCAAAAATTGGACCTTTAAAACGAAAGTTATAGCCAAAATACGACGAAAAAGACGCCATTTTGAAATGTGAATAACTCGAAAAGGTGGTGGAGTTTGACCTCGCTCTTAGAAGCATCTAAAAGTACACATTTTAGAGTACATTTGCTGAAAATATCTCGGAGGTCTTTTTTGTTTAACTTATTTAATCTCAATTTGAAAATGAGCATTTTTGAATCGTTTTTTGCCCATAACTTTTTATAGAATCGACCAAAATTCATTTTTCAAGAATAAAAATGTTAATTTTGACAAGCTCTACAATTGTCTAGAAGGGCTCAAAAATGTACAAAATGATCTAGTGGTTGTAAAAGAAGAAACAAGTTTTGGCTGAAATATTTCAGGAATAAATTTAATTATTTTGTTGATTCCTGAAATATTTCAGCTAAAACTTGTTTCTTCTTTTACAACCACTAGATCATTTTGTACATTTTTGAGCCCTTCTAGACAATTGTAGAGCATGTCAAAATTAACATTTTTATTCTTGAAAAATGAATTTTAGTCAATTCTATCAAAAGTTATGGGCAAAAAACGAATGCTCATTTTCAAATTGAGATTAAATAAGTTAAACAAAAATGATCTCCGAGATATTTTCAGCAAATGTACTCTAAAATGTGTACTATTAGATGCTTTTAAGAGCGAGGTCAAACTCCACCACCTTTTCGAGTTATTCACATTTCAAAATGGCGTCTTTTTCGTCGTATTTTGGATATAACTTTCGTTTTAAAGGTCCGATTTTTGCTCTCTTGGAAGATAAATGTGTGTTTTGATAAGCTCTACAAATGTCTAGAAGACACCAACTCGCTTCGACACAAGCCTGAGTTGATAAATTCAAAAAACTCATTTTTTCATAAACACTTCAACCTAAATTACAAAAATGGCTCTAGAAAGTTCCCGTTTGAAGATAGAGCTTTGTGCTCTTCAGCAAAGTTGCTCAAAATGATGTTCTCTACAACTTTTCTGAAGACACCAAAGCGCTATCTCATCATCCCGCCAAAAAAAAATTCTGAACCACCCTAAAATTTGGACCACCCTAATGTCCACCATGCCAAAAGATGCCCCTATTGACCCTGATCATTTGTCCCCAAGACACCAAAGCTCTAAATCTTAACGTGTGGCCGCTATCAATTTTGTCACGCTAGATTTCGGTTTCGGACCACTGTGGAATGGAGCGGAGAGCATTTTTGCTAGAATCCTGCTAGAATTTTGCTAGAAAATTCAAGCTAGGAATTTTTTGAGTGCTAGGCGTCATCTAACCTAAGACACTCTCCAGGATCCCTTCGAAAGATTGGCTGCGCTAGGGTCTGATTAGATTAGATTAGATTAGATTAGAAAATTCAAGCTAGGAATTTCTTTAGAATGAAATGAATTAGGGGAAATATACCATTTCTCAGCCTATTTCTATTATCGGCCTATCAGCACTTTGATCATGAATTACAGCTTTCATGAAGTGTTTTTAACTGTTTCAAAGTAACAAATAGCTCAAATAAAAGTGAGCAAGCAACTTTCCATTATTGACGTATCCAAAAATGTTGATTTAATAGCGGAAAACTGTAAAAGTGATTAGAATTGGTCGAACGGCTTAGAGTGATTAAAATGGGTATATTTCCCCTATATTTCCAACTTTTTTCAATATAAAGAAGACATCATTTCTTTTGTTTTATTATGCACAAAATCACTCACTACACATCACATCGTCTTTGTTGTTTTTCCTTCTTGTGGATAATTTTTCGGAGCAGCATACACTTAGCCAGCATTTCCATGTGGTTGAACGGGTTGAACAGGACGAACTAGTTGAAGCGGTGTCATCCGTCTGTTCCAGGAGCCGGTTAAGATTATGTCCGTTGGGCGGCTGCCGGAATCCAGGTTCCTGCGGGGAAGTTCCGCCGTGAGCACATGTGGTTGTTTCTGACCTTCGTAAATTTGAACAAGCCTTCCGGAAGATGCACCTGTGGAGGTTAAATTGAGGAACTTTTAAAAACTTCAGTGTACAGTCATCCCACATATTCGGAACACCCACAAATTCGGAACACTTTTATGATAATTTGTCAATAGCATGCCAAAAGTAGCTTTTCTGTCGACCCTACTATTTTTAGAACCTTCATTTGGACATTATCTTGCTATTTCACTAGTAAAAGTAATACTTTTTGAACAAAAAACTTCATTCCAAGACTATTTTGTCCAGAGCAGCAAAACACTGTCTCCAAATGGCCTGTTTCATAATTGTGGGATGTTATTGTGCCTCCCACAATTGTGAAACACCTGAATTTAACTGATATTTTCACAAAAAAAGTTATCAAACCATGTATAAAACATCACTTAGCTTGAGTTTCATTGGTTTCAGTGTGTGAAGTCATTATTTGGTAATAAATATGTACTCCTGAAGAGATCCAAAGTTTGTTTACATTCGTAAGAAAAAAGTGTTCCGAATTTGTGGATTTCAAGGGTCAAAGTAATTCTTCAAAAACTTCATATAAAAGTTAAAATTTGCAGATGTTCGATACAGCATTCGAAAGATCGCAAGAAAAGCTTTCAAATGAATGTAAAAGCGAATCATTAAGTTCAATTATCGATTTGCTATGATTTTTTGAACATTGGCCGATCTGGAAACCGTTCCGTATATGTGGGATGACTGTAATCAAACTATCAACAATATTCTTACCAAACTCCGAATGGCCAGGTGACTAACGGCACGGAACCGATGCCAAATTTCTTTAAAATCATTGAAAGTTTGCAACTTCCATTATAAGATGGCGGTCACAATGCGGTTTAGCGAAATTGACGTCTTTCGCAAATTTCGCTCTGTCAGAAAATTCTGGCAAAATTCTTACAGAATTCTGGCAGGCCTGTTAGAACCATTCTAGCAGGATTCTAGCAAAACCAACTATGCTAGAAATTTCCGTGACCGGGATTCATCATAGAGATTTTACAGTACACATCAAACAAAGTAGTAATCAAGCTGCGTTTAAAAGGCCTGGGTGAAAAATATATTTTGCATTATTTTAAAAATACTGTGTAATATTAGGCACCTTGAAATATGTAGCCCATCAGTATGGGAAATCTACTTGACTAAAATGTCAAGCTCACATATAAGTTTATCCTTTCCATTTTTCCTCGGTCTGATGGCCGAGCAGGCTAAGGTGTCAGTCCTTATTGTAGGTGCTGGGTTTGAGTCCCGTCAATTGCAACTTTTTTTTTTGTGTTTACAAACATTGTACATGCAGCGTGTAATATTAAGTGTTTTTTTTTACGAAGGTGATGTGTATGGTTTAGCATGCGATTTTACCATCGGAATTTTTGCTGTGTATATGTATGTAAATAACTAAATATAATTGATTTCTTCTTAAACTGCAGTCTCCATACAAATCTTTGGGCTGATTATGAAAAACGTACCATAAAATTTGAACACTTTGTTCGTGGTTCCTAATTAAATGAACTCTTGTGCGTGATTTTGGGAACTCATTTTTTTCCGTGTACCTGATTATTTTTAGTAAAACAATTACAATCAACATTTCTAGGAAATGGATCATTATGGATAATTCTTGGTCATTATGGGGAATGGATTCTGAGTAATAATAAAGTTCAGCTTTGTAAAGGTAGGCCAATACAAATATTTTTCAAATCTTGTATCACGGAACAATATTCAGCTTGAGGAGCGAGGCTTTAAACGAAAATCCCATATTCTGAACCCCTTAATTGTGATAAAAAAGAAACTCTTGTAAATTTTAAAGTGACATTGTTTAAAATTTCTTTTAAAATTACAGTGGACTCTCTCGTTGACGATATTGAAGGGACCGTCGAGAGCGGGAGTTATGAAATTATAGAACAAAAATCATCAATCTGAAGGGATTGAAAAAAAAATTGACAGTGAGAGCAATATTGGTATCGAGAAGATCGACAACCAGAGAGTCCACTGTTTTATTTTCCTTGAAAATCATGATTCCTTTAAGCATTTTTTGTATTGGCTCATTGCTTACCCATATTATTTTTTGAT